>NW_020956103.1:3334-171801 GCF_003031625.1 Empidonax traillii
ACAGACATACGGACAGACGGATGGACAGAAGGACGGACAGACGGAAGGACAGACAGAAGGACAGACAGTTGGGCAAACGGACGGACAGACAGGCGGACACACAGATGGACAGAAGGACGGACAGGTGGATGGACAGACAGACGGACAGATGGACAAACGGACAGAAGGACGGACAGACAGAAGGACGGACAGACAGAGATACAGACGGATGGACGGACAGACGGACACACGGACAGAAGGACAGATGGACAGACAGACGGATGGACAGACAGACAGACGGACGGATGGAGAAATGGACGGATGGACAGACAGATGGACGGACAGACGGACAAACAGACGGACAGACAGGCAGAAGGACAGATGGACGGACAGACGGACGCAGAGAAGAACGGACAGACAGATGGACGAAGAGACAGGAGGACAGACGGAGAGACAGTTGGGCAAACGGACGGACAGACAGACCCACAGACGGATGGACAGACCAATGGACAGACAGACAGGCAGACACACGGACAGAAGGAGGGACAGACACACGGACAGACAGACAGAAGGACGGACAGACAGACGGACACACAGACAATCGTACAGATGGACAGACAGAAGGACGGACAGGCAGATGGACGGACAGACACACGGACGGACAGAGAGATGGAGAGACAGACGGGCAGACAGATGGAGAGAAGGACGGATGGACAGACTGATGGACAGACAGACAGATGGAGAGACAGACGTATGGACAGAGAGACGGACAGATGGACAGACAGACGGAGAGACAGATGGACAGATGGACAGACGGACGGAGAGACGGACAGACAGAAGGACAGACAAAAGGCCACACGGACAGACAGATAGACGGACAGACAGAAAGACTGACAGACAGGACAGACAGATAGAGAGATGGACAGACGGACAGACGGATCGATGGACAGACAGATGGACACGCAGACAGATGGACGGACAGACAGATGGAGGGACGGAAAGACAGACAGACAGATGGAGGGATGGACAGACAGACACACGGAGAGACGGATGGACAGATGGACGAGGGCACACACGGGGAGACAGACAGATACACGGAGTGACACATGGACACATGGAGATACAGATGGAGAAAGACACGGACTCACAGACAGACGGACAGATGGAGAGACATATGGATGGACAGATATGTCTTTTGAAAAAAGGATAAACACCCAGCAGCACAAAGCACAGACTATCCCACTGGAAGCCCACAGCCGGGCACTGCACTCACCTGCGGTCCCTGGCAGGGAACTGCCCGTACCCTGGAAGCAGCTCCCATAACCAGCCCGTTCCTTGGCAGCCCTTTGCACAGCAAGTGCTGTCACCTGCAGTAATAAAGGAGGTATCTTGGCATGGGCCATGGAAACTTCTGTTTCGGCAGAGACTGATGATATCAATATCCTGGGGGGGAAAAGGGAACCACACAGGCTAGGTGGCAGGAAGAGCAGTGGCCTCTGACTGCAGTTTACCTCTCACAGCACCCTGGCCATATGCTGCTGCCTACCTTTACCCACTGAGTCATCAGCAAGGAAAGGGGGAATTTTTCCCCCTTTGTGGCCTCTTTACAGCATGAATTGGGGAGATCACTTTACCCTAATAAAGCATCCCTTTTCTATCTGCATTGTCCAAGTGTGCTTCACTATTACAGTATCCATTATATTGAGTTTGTATCATCTTCATATCTACAGGGCATGAGAGATTTCCTTCACTACAGAGCCTTTATAACAGTCTAAAGGCTCCAGACTGGAGTGGTTTCACATCTGTTTTTTCACACTCACATTCAGCTTTGCAGAAAAACTGCACAGACACATATCAGAAATACCTTCACAATCACTAGTTACTGTTCTTTCATTCCCCCACCAATTGTTTTCCCTTTTCTCTTTCCCTTGATTTCAACCTCTGGCCCGGGGATGAGTGCTGTCTTTGCATCAGCACCTAGTGACATTGCCTGAGGGGAGGTATTTTGGGTCAGTGGGGTTCTGATGCTCCCCCTTACTCACATCAGGCTACAATGAGTGTAACCAGCCCAAGTTCAGCATCGTTTTTCCTCACTCTCAGTAATCTGCTCCAGTGAGCACACACTCACACCAAGATACACAGTTGATTATTACCTGAATATGAAACACTTACTTTTTCTCTTGCTCCATCAAAGAACAGCACTGGTAGATGATACAAAAGCCTCACTTGCATTTTCAAGTGTAAAACATTTCAAATAAAACTCTCAAGACTTTATTAACAGTTGACTTTTTTGTGGTGTATGATGTTGCATGATACAGAAATTAAATATCAGGATTGTATTTCACCATCAAATCCAAAGGGGTTAATAAAGGAGTCTGTTTGCTGATTGTTTTTCTGAGATATAAACCTATAAAAGTACATTAGTTCCTCATCAATTAGCAGTTTATCTCTGCATGTTTCCCAGCGGCCTCCCCAATAGCATCGTGGGGAGGAGTGAAATGGCCACGGGGATTTCGGAACAAATCCTTTGCAGAGAAGATAATAATTTACAATATGTACATTTGTTTACTTCCACCAGAACTGCTACATCTGCTTTACTGACACTAATCAATTAAGCCTGGTTTAATTAATTGTGTTCTCTGAGGAAGGTGGTGTTGACATTTTGCAGCTGGTGCTCGAGAGGGGAGCTGTGGAAGGCAGAGTTCTTGACAGCATCCCTGGTTTGAAGTCCTCCAGCTCCCCACACCCCTGCCAGTGCCCGTGGCCTGTGCTGGGCCTGCAGCTGGAAGAAACATGCTGGATCTGAGCCTTCAGCCCTCCTGCAACTGCCAAGAAACCTTCAAGTGGAGAAATAACAGTCCAAAATCTGACCTGAGTCTAAATAAACCCCAAACCCAGAAACAGATTCATAGATGGCATACCTTGATTTTCTTCTCAGTGAGGCCTCCTCTGTTTATTTACTTATTTAGATTTATCTAAACTTCCTTGGGTCAAACTGGGATGTGATGGGACAGACCTTCTGTTCTGGATCAAGTTAACCTCAGCCCCACGTCTGCCTTGCACATCATTCCTGTGTGTGGCTGCACGTCTTGTTTTACACAGATGGGCAATCATGCATACAAATGCTCCTATAATTTATCCCAGAGTTGCTGAACTGTTTATACAGGCAACTTTCCATCTATTCCTAACACTCCACATCCTACAGAGGTGTTTTCTCTTGTTCCCAAAATATTATTCTTCATTAATTAAATTTTGGTAAAACAGCTACACCTTTGAGAGCTGGAGATTCCTCATCTCCTAACAGGCTCTTTCAGGTCATAGAAGAAGAAAGGCTTAATATTTTCCCCAGTGCTGTGTTGCCTGCTAATTCCTTGTCACAATGGCACACTTACCACCTCTCGCTGGTCTGCTCTGACTGGAGTTTGGCAATGAAACCTTCGCCAACAACCATTTTACAGGTAAAACCTGCACATTTCTCCCTGAAAGCTTATTTTTAAGGGCATTTTCCTTAAAGCAAACTCTTTATCCAGTTTCATAGCTGGGCTGTCCAGCTCCCAGCTCGGCCGTGCCGATTTCAGCACCATTACACCGGGAACGAGTGTGACTCGCTCGATTGTTGCTGGTGGCCCGGTGTCACATGCATTTACTATATCCCTGGCAACAGCCAGGCTGCCCTGTGGCTGTTTAGGAAGAAAGAAATGGAGTGAATCAGAATAAGCCACAGTCCCTGCAAAAAGGGGGAAGGAGAACAGAAAGGAAGAAAGGAGCAGCCACGGAGTGGGGTCTGGGAAGATTAGGTGCTGGTTTGAAAACAACGAGGCGATGAACTAAATCCCAAAGGATTACTTGTCTACTTTCTGGCTGCACCAACAGTCATTTCTCTGCTAATTACCTTCCCCTTTGTGCAGGGGTGCCATGAGCAGGATCTCAGTGCTGGTGCTGCTGTGCCCAGGGGTCCACATGAGGCAGAGCCTGCACAAGGCATGTGCTGGGGGACGTGCCACGGCATCAGCCACCAGGCACATTTCAGGAAGGGTTTTCAGCACCTCGGCTCATTTTGTTTTGCTTGCAAACATCTGAGCTCTCGCATTTGGCAAAATGAAAGCACCGCGTGGCGCTCTCTTTAGGGCTCCACATAAAAATCCTATCAGTGCTTTATAGACAGCAGGATGGTAGTTTTCCCAGCTTCAAATGCTTCCCTGTTCCTGCTACTCATCCAGATGGAAAGGTTCTCCAAACAAAAGCCCAGTAGAGTGAAGGCACGTGTGAGTTTGCTTCCAGACATGTCAGACTGCAAAAATTTGGCTTACTTTTTGCTGCTGGCAAAACTATCATTGAAGGGCATAACTACAGGTTTATCAGAAATGCAAAAAAAACCCTGTCTTGCTGTTCTCTTTCACTTTGTCTTTCCTGCAAGCCAGTTATTAGCAAACACTTGTCAACATTTGACTGCTGTAAGGCAGGTGATTACAAGAAATAAGAAACATTTGGTTTTTCTGAACGTTTTCTGTCTCGCTCCATACCCAGGGTGCTGCTCCCACTTCAAATAGTTTTTCACCGCTGTTATCTGTAGTCCACAGCTTATAACAAAAAGGGTTGATTATGTAAAACCAAAATGACATTGGGCTGTCAAAGCAAAATCCCCTCCCCACAAATGCCGGGCTGGGCCTGGAGCTGCAGCTGGCTGGCAGAGCAGGAGGATTGCCTGCGTGGCAGTGGAGTGGAAGCACATGCTGCCGAGGGGGGCGGCCCGGCAGGAGTGCAGCTCCTGCTCCGGTCCCCCTGCACAGGAGCAGGGTAGCTCCCTCACATCAGTGCCACAGCTGCTTCTGGGCACTGCTTGCTGTGCATCAGAGCGGGCACAGAGGGCAGGGAATGTGTGTGTGGCTTTCACAGTGATAATCTGGAGCCAAGTATTTCCCTGCGGAAGACTTTTGATGTGTAATAGCAGCCATACTCCTCCCCAGTGCTGAATAAATTGTAGCCCAGGAAAAAACCAAAGACTTGTGCTAAGGGTTTGAGTTTTATGCATTAGCTCTGTCTCACAGATCATGTTTATGCATATGAAAAAAAGAACACATGATTAAGTGGATTCTTTCTCCTTCCCCGAGTGCAGGCACACTGCCGATACCCACAAGCTGCATTTCACATCACGTCACGGGGAGCTGTCTTCACTCCTTTGTCTTATTGTCCAGTTTAGGACCAGTACTCCCACTGATAATTTCAATAGAAACTATTACTCAAAAAAAAAATGGTCCCACTTAAGCAGGGACAGGGCTCAACTCACCTCAGCTCAGGCATTTAAAAGCTGCTGCTTTCGGCTTTCTCCATAGGGAATGAAAACCCTGGCACGTCTCCACGGGGCAAAAATTCCTTCCATAGCATCATGTGGAGAGGGCTCCAGAGGTACCTTTCTGCCTTGACAGGGTAGGCAGTCACCTGAAGCTTGGTAATGTGCATTCCCTTTCATTACATTCTTAAATTTTGAATCACCACAGCATCTTAATCTGATGTTTTCTTGGGTCATTTTGTGGAACTCCTCCCCCACCTTATTATAAAAAGGTGTCAAACTTCTCCCTCTTGCAGAATAAGGTTTTAATTTTTAACTCAACAGTAACAGAAACTATAATTTCAGAAAGAGTGCTGTTGTTATATTAGGAAGTCAAAAGGCAGTTTTACGTAGAGGACTGGTTTTTGGTAGAGCTTATTTAGTAGAACTTATTACTAGAATGAAGACGTGGCTTTGATAAATTCCAAACACACCCAAACTACAAATCAGAGTTTTTAACTTCCAAAATACCTCCTCCTTGGCATGCAATCAGCTGACTTTGTTTTCCTCCTTTTTTTCCAGAGTTCTTGGCAACTTCTGCTCTGGCTGTGCTGGTTAAGACCAGTGGTATCTGTAGGATTTACTGCCAGAAGCGGGGAGGGGGGAAAAAATCACTTCAGACCCTTGCTTCAGGCTGTGCCATGAAAGGGAGCTGGAGACATCTATCCCCTGGAGTAAAGCAAATGACATGAAAAAAGCTGACAAATGCAGTTCAAAGCCAAGATCACACCCTGGGACAAGGTCAAGACTATGGAAGGTTTCTGTGTCTTGGAAAGCTGCGTTCATAGGAAAGGGGGTAAACTCACCTTAAATACAAAGAAGAAATCTCTTTGAGCCCAGTTTTTAGGCTCTCTTCAGGAGCTGGGATGTCCCTCTCACTAAAACAGCTTCTCCTCCCTCCTGCTTTGCTCTGAACCTCAGAAAAAGAAAAGCAAAGAACCAGTTAAGGAGCTGAGTGGGAAGCAGAGAGCTGTTCAGGCAGGACACCTCCCTGCTTATCTCACCCTGCTGCCCAGCCTGCACACCTCTGTCTGGAGGGCAGCACATCCAACAGCACCTCAGGAGCTGCCAAATGTCCAGGGTGTCAGGATGGCTCCGGAGGCCTGGAGTACAGTGATGGAAATGCTCTTGTCAGGCCTCAGCACCGTGTCCTACCTCTGCAAACCTTGCTGGTACTCCTTGGCAGCCCCTCACACTGAGTCACCTCAGATCTGTACTGACATCCCGTAAAACACAAGTCCATGTCCCAAAGCACCTACTCACCAGCTGGGCAGGACAGATTTTCTTTCTCTCTGTTCCATCAGCTCTTGTCCTCAGAGGTAGCACTTCATTTATATTCCCACTATGAATTAACTAAAAATCCCCCTAACCAACAAACCCTGAGCTATGCAAACTCATCTCAGTAAATAGGTTTAAAAAAGCATTTTCTAGTTTAACAGCGCAGGATTATAAAAAGGTTTTGGCAGCTCCCTGAGTTGGTGACTCAGGACCTTCGTGAATCTCATCAATTGTGAGGGATTTTTTTGAATCTATGCCGGTTTAGTTGTAGCTTTTGTGCCAGGACCATCCTGCCTCTCCAGACCCCACTGTACTCAGAGCAGTGTCACACAGCTGGTACCTGTGCAGCTGCTTCACTGCCATCCAAGATTTTGCTTCCTGCAAACAGCTTCTTGCTGGTAGGAAACTACTCGTGGTGCATCCAGCCCTCGAGGAGTGCCAAGCACAGTTAATAGCCAGCATTTGGTTTGTCTCTGAGGAAAGGTCAGAGGCCAGGGACCTATGCTGAAAGCTCATTTCTGAAGTGATTTGTCTGCCTTGTGTTGGATGCTTTGGATTCTGCTGCAGCAATCAGAAGTGCAGAGTGCTCTAAGTGCAATACTGTAATTTAAATGCTTAGAGTACAAGAGAGAAACAATTCACTGATCATCTCATTAGAGACTTGAGTTTTTTAAATCCAGACGGTTTTTCCTCTTTGATCTTGTAAGAAAAATGAGTGGAAGTTTAGGACATGTTTATTTGCTTTTGTAAAGGCTTGGATCCAAGCAAAACACACTCATATCGGGGAAACAACAATGAGGGGTTGTAAACATATTAAATACCTTTGACCAGTGCTAGATACCAAACTAGAGATTCCCGAGGTTAAAGAATTCAAGAGTGCTGACTCCTGGTTTCCATTTGACTCCCATTACAACCCTCATTTGTATGCCACTAAACAAAACAATGTCCTTCTCCCTGTGGACACGGGAATGAGTTATGTTGTCTTTGTTTGGTTTTCTTTTTTTGCCCCTTATAGTCTTCAAAAAAACTGCAAATGCTGTAGCCTGAAAATCTCATGAGTCGAGAAATCTCTGCTCCCATCTATTGGTGAGCAAGAGAAGAATGCCCATAAAACTCATCAATCGGATTATTTGTTTCACCCAGGCCACTGGATGGACAGATAATCCAGAGGTAGGGGCTCTCTGGTATCATCTCTTTGATAATAAAGGAAATGGCCCTTCTTTGTATTTCTCTCCTCATTCTTCCTGTTGCTACCAGGAGCTGGGTTCTGGATATCCAGGGATTAGACGTGGTGGCAAGATTCCAACTAGGTGGAAGAGAAAGTAGTCAAAAGGAAGGAAGTTACTGGATTCATATGGAAGGGCTGATTATCTGATCTCATCAGCTTCTTTGCTTGAACTTTCTCAGCATCCAAATCTCAAATGAAGCCTCACTGCCATTGTTAGGAGCAACATTCAGTTCTTGCCACACTCTCATCAGCGGTCGTTGCTATTCCATGATCATTAGGAAGAGGAATAAGCATGGTAAGGAATGTAAAAGAGGGCTGGAGGGAAAAGATGCTGCTGAATGAATCCATACTGGGGTGAACACAGCACTGAGACAGAATATCATTCAGCAGAAGGGTTTATCACTGAAAAACTGGCATGTTGCATTTGAACGGGGATTTTCTAAAGAAAACCACCCCCAGACAGCCGAGTGATGAGTTCACAGTATGAAAGGCTGCTCAGGAGTTCATCCACTGAAAGGCCATTTACGGGCTCCACTTTCTCACGGTCCCACTCTGGAAGGAGTTACACAGCCCGTGCAGGTCCTCCCATTGTTTCAAGTGAAGGCAACATCAGCTGGTTCTGCTATTGTGAGCGGGGGCTAATTGGTTCTGTTCACTTCAATGGCTGGGTTATGAGCACGGGCACCCACGCTGGACAATGGGACAGCCGCCGGAATCCGGGATCTCCGTTAGACACGGAGCATTTTGGCCACTTCTGAGGGGACTTGGTGAGAAAACTCCTTGTTTCTCTTTCCACACAATAATAATTTAAAAAAAGGCAGAAGATAATTAGGTAATTCAGAATGGATAATGATTATCCGTGGTTTGGGAGGAATTTCCTTTCGACAGAGACTCCTCTACATCTGTAGTACAAGCTGATTTTTCTGGAAGCTTGCTATCAGCCAGGGTAAGCACAGCTTCCCAGGGGAACTCTAGGGTGTGAAGCACTTGGTAATGCCAGATACACCCAAAGATACAGGCAGGTTATTCCTTGCTAAAGAAAGTGGGAACATTCCTACCACTTGGGGAGATGACAGGCACAGAAACATGTATTCCAAAAGAATGGATTTCTAAAGTGTTTTAAGGTTTTGTTGTGACAATAGGCTCTTCACAGGAAGACAATCTGAGCAGGTCTGGATATTTAGTCTGAAGATTGTTTGCCACTACTGGGTTACAGCTGTACCATGACTTTGAACTTCATTCATTCCACAAGGGGAGGGCACAAAGCCACTTTTCCAAACAGAGATGGCTTGCCTTGTGGATGGCTGGTCTGGTCATTTTTTAATTTGAATTCCAAATATTCTTCCCTCCCCCCCTCCTTTTTTTTTTTTTTTTTTAAACCAAAATAGCTGGACTAATGAAGGCATTTAGAAAAAAATGTGCTTTATGTAACTTCCAATAAAGATGGCATTTGCAGAAACCAGCATGAATTTTACAGACTCATCTGAAATGGCAAAATTCAAACACAACTGCTCTTCATGTCTACTTGTTGCCACTAGAGTGGGCCCAGTAATAACTACAAGGAAGAAAATTAAAACCAGAAAAAAAGCCATGTGTGCCTTTTGTCCCGTATTATGCCTGTGGCTTAATTATAGAGACTCATTGTGTGCTTAACTAAAAAGCAATAAAGGCACTGCAAGAAGTGCCATTGGTGAGTCAGCATCACCCCCTGAAGATCAGCTTAGTTTCTGGAATCTTTCTGGTGGAAATCCCTGTAATTTCGTATGTTCAGCCCCTCTCCAAGTCTCCAGTTTGTTGGCACTGGTACAAACAGCAACCAAAGGGTGAAGACAGGTAACAAGCAAGATCACAATCAACTCTTACCAGTTCAGCAGTGTGTGTCCACCATCCTGAGGGTAAACTCGATAAGAGGGTGTTGCCTTCTCTTCACAGGAGATTTGAAAGTTGGGAATGGTCCACCATTGGATGAAGGCACGGGGTGCACAAATGAAAAGCATGAAAGCACAGGGTGAAAACGTGCAGGGTGGGGGTGGGTGATGCAGAGGAGCTCTAAGTTGTGTTTCAAAAGTGCATTGTGAACACAGGAAGTAGCAAACTTATCAAAGATCTTTACCTTGCCTGCAGTATCAAATGTTATGTTCACAGGGAGACCAGACAAACAAATTGGCAGGATATGTCAATAGAGTCTAGACTAGAAAAGGTCTCCCGAGAAATCAATATCCAAATCTTTAATCTGCCACATTTTATGTAGTTTTATCTGCAACAGTGCAGCTTTTCACACATCCCCGCTCTAAGAAAAATGAAGTTAAATGCTGTTGGGGGAAAAAAAAAAAAAAAAAAAAAGAGGAATTAATGTGTTCTTCTTTTTCTCTAACTGCACATTTTCCCAAATGCAACTTGAAGCCTCATCCAGGGAAATATTTACATATGTGCTTGTGTGATTCTGACTGCCCCCACACTTCCTGTACTCACTGGAGCTCATCTGATGCTTTAAACTAGGTGTTGAAATGCCCTACTGAATCAAAGCCACTAATTCAGATTTCTTTGTCTTTAAGGTGGGTGACAAAGGGAGAGCTTCCTCCTGGAAGCCTCAAGAGCTTGTAAAGAAAGATGATGATGTGGGAAGCCACATCCCGCTGTTCTCCCAGGTGCCATCAAGAGCACTGCCAGACCTAGCACGTCAGCAGTCCTGCAGACAGTGAGGGGTGACGTGGCTGCCACTCCTTCACCAGCTCAGGCATTCTCAGAGCTCTGGCTTTGCACCCTGTACTGTTTTGTACCTGTGTTTGGGGACACGGACGTCTCACCAGGTAATGAAAATACCATGGAAAACGCAGAGGGTGACTATGAACTGGCGTGTGTGCACTGGGCATTTTCTTCTGGATATTCTATTTACAGAGCTGTCACTGCAGGCACATTAAGAGAAGTGGGAAAAGCACAGCCCCTGAAGAGATCATTAGCATTTCTTTCCTCCCAACATGGTCCTTTCTTGAATTCCTTTTCCCTCTCCCAGAGAAGCATACCAGATTGTTCTGGACAGGATGCCTTATCTGCCACTTCCACCCAGCAGCACAGAATATCTGTATCAACTTAATGCTGAAATCAGTGTGATTTGATGCCACGATAAAACACAGCCCGCTGCAAGAGCACACAGGCACTTATTTCCTGTTGCAGACAAACACCCATTGAGCACTCCTCACCACATCTGGGGGACCTGTCTTACCCTATTGCTTTTTTTGTTGCTTTGCAGGATATTTCACTGAAGGAATGGGAACAAATCAACTACAAACTTGCACGGGAAAAGCATGCAAATTTTAGATGTTAATCTCCCGTTATCAGGGACCAAAAGGGCAAAGGACCCTGCTCCAGCGCCACACTCAATATTCCTCACAGGTGAGCTCTTTCTACAGCCCTCACTTTCCTTTGTAAACTCTTTTCTGACAGCTGCTCCAAGTTTTTAGTTTCTCCTGCATATAGTGTTTTCATCTGTCCATCCCCTCTCTGCTAAAGAGAAATGATCCCTTACCTCTGTTGCCAAATTAGATAGTCCTTCCTGTGATTCTTGGAAAATTACCTCTGTGGTCTTTCCAGGAAAGCACAGTTTTCTTAGGGCCATCTTTAATGTGGCCATATGGTTCTTCCATTGCAGCACAGAATCCTTATTGAAAAGCAGCACAGCAATGGTATTGAGAACATTGTGCAAAGGAAAACACATCAAAATACCTGGAATGATGGGTCATCAAAGACTTGAAATTCCCAGTATTGCCCAGTCCTCTTTTTGGTGATCTTTTGGAGTCCTTTCCATAACTGGTGTGTTGCTGAAAGACAAGTGTGAGATAGTTAATAGGATCCTCCCAGCACTGAGCACCTCTGACAGTTCACTGCGTTTCTGGAATTCGTGCTTTCAGTTTGTCATTCCCCAAACAGCCCCAGCTCTTCACCTTTTGTGCTTGTTTCCTAATGCATCAACATCTGTGCCACTGTTCTCTTTGGGCAGTGCCGCTCATGTTTAAAGGGCTGTGGAAACAAGAGTCAGGACCAAGCAGGCTCAGAGAGTGCAAAGCTCTGTTTTTTTTCTGGTAGTGAAATACTGGTTTAAATACAGCCCAATCCTGTGCCTGTTACAGTATTGCATTTAAGGACAAGAATTCTTTTAAAAGCTCTTTTTTTTGGCATTCCTGTGAATCTGAAGCGATAGTTTTGCTGGTTTGTACTGTGTAATTTCAACATGCAGCAACCTCTCCAAGTTGGATAATTTGGAATCTACGCACGCTTTGCAGTTCCAAGATAATTTGATCTGAATAGCAGTTTCATGTAAATGTTTTGGCAGTAATGAAAATATCCTCAACATTACTATTTGCAGCTTGAAACACCAATAATGATTTTATGTGCTGGCAATGAAAGAACATGATAGGCAGGTTAAAATCATTAATTCCTCTCTCTGAAACCGATATTTTCTCACTGAAAGGTTTGAAAACAAATCTACTTTTAACAGGTTATTTCTGTATTAATGTGATACCAGCAACATCTGTGCAGCTCCCTCTCTCCTCCTGTGGGCACGCACTGTTCAGGAGAGCTGGAAGGAACACAGCTCCTGCTTGCTTCACCCCACAGCTGTGGGGAAAACATGGGATCCGATGTTTGAAGTGTTGGATAACTGGAGGAAGTGAATGGAGAATGATAACAACAGCAACGGGGAAGTTTCTCAAGTGATTTGAGAAGGTTGTCTGGTGCAGGCTGGATGTTTGATTATCTATGCACTGGATACCCACTTCTCTCTCCTTGAATAATACATGGGAACCAGGAATTGTTTACTTTAAAATATCAAAATGAGAAATGGCCATGTTCTGAAAATAAAACCCGGGAGTTTCAACTCTGCCACCTCTAGGAAAGCCCAGTGGGAGGGATAGGATTGCTACAACTAGGGGAGGCCTCCTTTTCCTTATTTGTTATCATTTAACAAAATCTGAAGGCATCTTCCTTTGCAGAGAGCAGGAAATCATTGCTGTGCAGCTCCAGGGCCACACAGAGGTTATGGTGCCCATCTCACTCGTGGTGTCAAACAACAGAGAGCTTCAGGACTGTACAGGGATTGTACCAGGTCACCAAATGCCACACAAGAGAAAACACAAGAGCACATGTACAGGGGAGCAGTTCTGGCTAAGTAATAGATGAAAACACAGGGCTCTTCAGCTGCCTTCTCCCTCCAAACTCCAACCAAAACGTTCCTGTTAATTGGGGATTGGTTTTTGAAACCTGAACATTATGAATCAATGTTGTATTCTCAGCCTTTGCTCTAAAGTCTGTTTGGAATTAGTAACCTAGAGCTTTATGGTGATAAACTGCAGTATCCTGTGGAGAAGGAGCAGCGTACGTGTTGTGTACATGCTGACAAGCACAACCACGCTTCTGCCTGTCGCTGGGAAATGAAAAGGACTGTGCACATCATATATATCTACAATGTCTGCATCTGGGAGGCAGATTGCAGCTGCCACTTCAGTCCTGGCATGAGGCAGCCTTATATAGAGTGAAATGTGGTGTCACTGATCCCTCAATGACTTTTGTGTCATGCTCAAGGTGCCTTGGTATTCCCCATACATGGAAGCAAGGGTTTCACCACACTGAGCATGATTTTTGCTAATCAGAGAAGATGTAATCACTGAAGCAATTTGTAACAATATTTACAAAATGTCAGTCTTGGATTGGTTTTGCACAATCGTCTTATTTTTCCGCCCAAAGCTGCTTGTTATGCAAACTCAGAGGGGTGTTAAATATCCCAGGATACTCAGAAACCAGAACTTTCCAAAGCCCCTTTTTATTAGGGTGTTTTTTTCTCTTTGGCTAAACTCATTCTGGGCTAATACTCTTTTCCAAGTTAACCTTTCTTCATCAGTGCTTTTAATGCAGCTGCCAGAGTCGGCCGAGGGAGATGTTACGAAACCTTCTGTCCCACGGCTGCACGACCGAGGATGTTTCAGTGGAAACACGGCCCTTTTGATCTCAGTTATTTGGGAGTTGTTCTTCTGCAGCTTGTATCTCAGCAGAAAAACCTAACAATCTGTTTGCTCTTACTGGGATTGTCTCCTTGCCAGCACAATTACATTGGTGAGTTAGGGAATAATGAGTGAGAACAGATGAAATATTTAGATATAAATAGTCTGTTTTCATGCGCCGTGTTTGTCGCTAATAAGGCAAGGACGTGTGGTTTGTGGTTCAGGGACAGGATGAGGGACCAGGACATCTGGATTCCTTTCCCAGCTTTTACCACAGTGTATTGAAGAAGCCATCAAGCCTCTTTGTACCCCGTCAGTTGGAAGTGGATAATAACGCTCTGGGGACTAATTTTTAATGCTGTCATTTTCACATGTTCCGAAGGGGAGAGCAATACAAGTGTGGGATTTTAACATACTAGAAATCAGTCCAAAATAATGTAAATCCAGACACCTAGAAAGTTTGTGAATTAATTCATCCTATTGTAATTCATCCTATCCCGACTTAAGGAATGTTACCCAGTTGCAATTTCATAGCGATGGCAGAAAAACAAGAGGAAGATTAAAACCCAATACAGAATGTTAGAACAAAATCCAGGAAGGGTGTGCTCTTAAGTTTTCTGTGACAAGTTTTCCTGGGCTTCGCACTTTTTACGCTCCTAATAAGGAGTTGCCAGTGATGTCCTTGACTAAAATGTGCTCATTTGTTCAAAGCCTAAAAACTACTTAGTAACTCATAAGGCTTGGCATGATTTAAAAAGGCCCTACAGCACCATCTACACAAGGGATGTGTTTCCCAGCCTATGTGTGTTTTGCTCACTGCAGCTGGATGTGATAAATCACTAAACCATAGATTAAAAGCTTGTAATTCGTATAAAAGTAATTAAAGACAAGATTCATTCTACCTAGGAGTAAATAAGCACATTTGGCATGTAAATCATAGGGGAAAAAAGAGGGGGTTTTTTTTTAGCATGCATATGGTAGTGGAGAGTCTCAAAAACAGAGTTGCTTCTTTGGCTGAGGAGGAAAATAACAAACTGTGGAAAGAAGCTGAAAACCTGGAGTTTAAATTATTTGGGATGACCATATTATTTGAGGTTTTCTAGTAAGCTAGTAAACACAGAAGTCTGTAATGCACTAATAATGTCTTACCTGGTGATGGACTCTGGGTGTCACGTGGCTCCATCGACATTGGAAAGTAATGGGAAAGCCAAATGGGAGCAGATCTCCAGCTGCTTATGGGGGCCCCACATCTCTATTGCAGGAACTGTCCTCCTGGAGCACCTGTCTGATGCTGGATTCATCCCAAAGTCCGGCTCCTGCGCTCTTACCTGCGGTGCAAGGACAGGCACGGTAGCTGGGAGAAATCAGGGAATTTGCTTCAGAAGTGCACTGTGGTCCGAATTCAAATGCCAGCCTCTGCCCGCTCTGACTGTACCGTCATCCCTGAGTAAGGGCAGCACAAGGGCCTGCTCTGCACTCGGAATCTGGCTGGCCAGGCAGGATTGAGCACAAATTCGGGATTGCTGTTGCTTTGCTCTAAATCACTGCAGCTGGACAAGGCTGAAGCAGCAGCTGGAATAGTTATCATGCAGTATAGTTTCAGAGTTCTTTGAAAAAGGCTCATGGCTACTTGTAAGAGAACCTGGCTTCGGTTTGGTGATTTTCTCTCATTTGGGACCATTTTTGGGAATGCTGCAAATACTGGCACAGCAGGTACAATTACAGCTCCTCACCATCACTCTGAGCTAATACTGTGTTTTCTGGGATGCTGAGGGAAAAGCCAATCTCCTGACGCACAAGAAACACTGCAGGAATCTCTACTGATTCATTTCTTTCCTAACTGACTTGTACATTAAAACACAGAATACAAGCCTATGGATAACCAAGCCCTTCCCCTTTCCAATCCTCAGTCCTTGCCTTCACCAGGAAAGGCAAAAGGCACATGGTTTGCCAGGAAACCTTGAGCACACCCTGGGTCCCCAGTAAAGAGATGTAGGGAGCAGCTTCCAGGGCTCTCTGCTGAGTTCACTCACCCACCTCCAGAGTCTTAGAAAATAGCACCTTTCCCACTACCATTCCTAAAAAGACATCCCAAACCAACACACACATATGCATAACCTGTAGCTGTGTAACTGTGTATGCAAAGCCAGATAAATAACTCTCTTCATGGGGGGAGGCAAAGCAGCCTGAACCAGCAGAAGATTTCGCAACAGCAATTCTTTTCCTACGGCACAAGCCCCACCAGCAGCAATTTCCTCTCGAAATGGAAAGCATGGCATTACATTAGTTGAGCACAAAGGCCAAATTTCCCTGGTTGCCAGTTAGACCCCAAGCTCATACAAACACAGTAGGAGAAACCTTAAAATGGTTTTGTTTCCTAGTGGTGCTAATTACGTTGCTGGAGAAAATGTAATTATATTTCTATTGGCATTCTAATGATAACTTTGCAGGCCAGACTTCATTCTGTCTGTTAGGTCAGATAGAAGCAAAGCACCAGTGGACAGCTAAGGAAGAGTCCAAGAGTTCCTTGGTGATGCTGTGACTGGAGCCCAGCTGGTAATTCCAGCAGTAAAAGCTCATTCTGTGAAAAAGATAGTTATGATTTAATTGTGTCCTCACTACAAAACCTCTCCATTTTGATCACGGCATCTTCAGACAAACTCCACGTGGACTTGGCAATATGCAGACTCAGCTTTTGTCCTGTACTGCTGTAAAACCTGGCATAAAACATGACAAATGATCCCAGCAGCCCTTGCACCCTGGAGATGCCCCACTGTTGGGAACAGCAATCCCTGCTGGCTGTTCCAGGCTGGTGGAATCACATACAGCAGATCCAGACTGGAGCCTGCAGCATTTGACTTGTGGCTTTGCTTGCTTATTTATCAATCTCAGCTGCCCTCCCCCCCTATTAAAAGAGAGGCCCTGGAGGAAAATGCAAGTCCTTCCCTGAAATTCAAGGAGGTGGGAATGGCAGCCATTCATTGCTGATACATTGTTTTAGTACGTGGTGGCATTTCTAGGTATTTATCCTGGCTATATCAATTTAATATGTTGTGGTACCTGTGCCAGCCTATCCTATTGTTTTCTCAAGGCACTGTGGCAGTGTGAGATATGACTAGTCCTGAAATCAGCATATTTTCATTATATGAGGAAATACAGGAAATAGAGGAGTGCTAGTATATCTGAAACTCAGTTTTCCCTGTAAAACTGAAATTTCATCACTCCTTACCACACAGAAGGGTTGGGAAGGTGACATTCAGACATGAGGGCAGCAAGAGGTACATGGGAACCACTGACAGACTGGGGTGCACTCCTTCAACTCCCCACGTAGCTGAGAGAGGTTGCCGCTGCTCACAGTCCAAGCCTGGAGCACAAATTTGGCTGAGCTTATGGGTTTTTTCCATTTTTATCAATATTAAAAATATGTTCAGCACACAGTGGTACTTCTGGCGTTCACCACACAAAGGCCTTTGCAGGACTGCATTTTTATAAACGTTTCATAGTAGCCTCCAGATTTCACAAGCTTACATTGGCCTAAACAAGAGGAATTTTAAGTGCTTTACCAATGTTACCTGAGGAAATACAGCTCCCAAATGGTGATTTTTTTCTCCCCCCCCCCAAATACAGTTATAATGGGGGCAGATGTATGTAGGCACTGGAACAAAGTTTCTTAAAGGACACTTAAACCATTTTAGATATTTAGAGCTTTCAGCACCCTTTGTTTGGTTGTTTCACCTGGGATGGTTTAGGGGGTCAGGTTTACTGTATAATGCATTGAGTTGGTAATAGCTGGAGTAGGAATTTGATTGAATTTATAACTAGTTAAAATGCAGCAGTGGCAGGATGTAACTTTTAAGTATAAAGTCACTGGCACTGTTAAATTCTAAAATTAGTATATGAAATCTAACAGGAAACCAGTATATGAAAACACTGAAGTTTAATATCATGGGTCACCTCTGTCTAACTTCATTTGGAATTAGTTATCTGCTGCCAGATTTAATTAGATCCATAATATGCAAAAATACAAAACACGAGTTAGAAATGTACACATCAATTGGAATAGAACAGCAGATAATGTAAACTTCACACTTGAGCCACAAAATCAAGCCACTTGGAGAAAAACTATTTTGCAGGCTACTTGACAACATTTTCCCCCCAGTATTTGCCTCCTGACCAGAGCTGAGTTAATTCCAACAGTACAGCAATACTGCAGTGAAAGGCAGAGCTTTTCTGCATGGATCCTGCCCTGTCCAGAGTCCTGGAAATGTCACAGCCATAGAGTCCCCACTTCCTTCCCTGGAGGAGATCGGAATAAACATCTGTGCATTTGGATGATCATCTCAATTAAACTGAGTATGGCAGAGCCCTCCTGTAGCAGATTCCCTTCACCAAAGGAAATGAGGGGGTAATTTTACATGTCCGATTACAGGATGGCTCTTCAGCAGCCAAACAGCAGGTCAAGTGTAAGAGGCAAATCAGATGTATCTTAATGCAGATTGGTTCTATCTGTTGCACCTCAGCACTTCAGAACTGCACTACATCATAGAAAAATTGTTTGTATAACGTAGCACACACAAGGAGAAGAAAGCAGGGACTTTTTTCAAGTTCCACTAATTCTGAAATAGTCATACTCTGAAGCACAAACTGTGCTTTCCTTCTAATTCACAATATTTTTGTCATGTTATCTGGTGTGCCATCTCACTCATTCAAGGACTGCTACATCACTAAGACATATAATTGAAGATTACACATGAAAAGAGGAATTAATGAATGAAAATAGAGGTGCTTCAGGCTCTGTCTGAGCTGGGATGGATCATTCCTTCCTTCTTCCTGAGCACTGAGCTCTTTACAAAGACTTGCTGGGACAAAAACTCACCTTCTCTCAAGTCTGTATCACCTCCATGCACTTTGTCAGCAGCTTCCCTCCTCTCAGCTACCACACAAATACTGAACATTGCACATGAACTGTTTATTGGGATGCTCCTTGTGTAAATACATAGGTTTGGCAGAGTGGGGTGTTAGAAAAGCAGAGAGGAGTACTGGAGAATGGCTTCAGATGAGCCATGTCACAGCTCAGAGCAGGTAGAAGAGTAAGAATGGTCATCTGCACGAGTGACTTACTAGGACAACACTCGAGACAAGGGGAATTAAGTCTTATATGGGTATAAATGTGGAGCTAAAGAATTAATTGATGTTGGTTTGAAAGAGCTCAGTCAGACATAAAAATGGTCAGGAATGTTGAATCCTAAAGAGAATGAGATTTATCAAAGCAATTTGAAAGGATAATACATTCATTTCTGGTTCTATAGGCAAAGAAAAGCCAAAGGAGTGCAAGGCATTGACAACTTGGAAGCTGCTTTTCATGCTGCCCTCATTGCCTCAAGTTTGATGCTACAGTGAAAGGCCAGTCTGGTTCTGGTAAGCAATTACTAACTTGTGATAAGCATTAGAGTCCCATTTAAAGATCAGAGCACACACAGATAAACCATTTTGAGTACATACCTGTCCTCTGCTTCGTGTCCCTGCACATGGGTTTATATCCCCTCATCGTGGCGTTTCCTCTTCCCTTCTTTGGAAAAGTTCCCTTCCAGCAGCAACTGCCATCTGTATTGAAAAGAAAATGTAGTTAATTTAATTCTTAATAATATGTAGGGGCCAGCACTATGACCAAATCCTGAAGTCTTTGCTCAAGACTGAACTCCACCTGGGATCCATCTGGGCAGTTTTTAACTCTTCAGTAAATCTGGTCCTTTGCTGCTGTTTGCCCTCTGTTCAGTATAACCTTTGTCACCGTATAAAAATGAAGGTATCATTTTGAAAACCCCTGTTGAAAACTCCGTTTTTTAAGCATTTTACAGAGTACATTTCAGCTCAGGGTCTAAATAAAACACTGAAAGAGTTTGGTTTGAATAAAACACACTGTGCTGTAAGGTGAGGTATTGACAGCCTGCTTTATTTCATGCCTTAGGAGGGACTGATAGATGTTTCTGAACAGGTTAGGAGTTGTTCACCTCTACTCACATGTAACAGGCTCTTCTAAAGGTGTGGGACTGTATGAATAAACAAGCAAACTGAAAGCAGGCTTCATTTTGCAAATGGTACTGAATGTTAAAATGCACATCATTAGTATTAAATGTGCCTGTAAAAAAGTACCTGAGCCTGTTCTATGTGCAGTAAAACACTGGGGGGGAAAAAAGGCACCTTATTGCAAATCATAAGGTGAAAATGTGGAGAATTATTTTTCTTTTCCAAGTACCTGTAGAGTTTTAGGTTTGGTTTCATTGTCATTTATATAATCCACACGTTTCTTTTTTGATGGTCTGGAGTGCACCCTTAGTTCCACATGCTCCTACACACTGGTTTGACTTAGAAGCAGTTGAGCTGTTTTGTTACAAATGGTTTTAGTTTCCAAGTAAACCAAGTGGCAAAGCAGTTCAAAACACATTGAATTAATTTAAAATATTAATATCCACAACTGGCTCTAAATCAAAAAGAATTACTCTACACTTAGTGAGTTTTATTTCTGACAGTTCTTACTTTTAAAATATAGTCAAACATATTGGATATATTCACTTACTTTAAAATAGCAAATCAGTAACACAGGGATCGAAATAATCCCTTTTTCCTCGTGTCCAAGACATTTCTTTATACGGAAGAAAACGCTTCATTTCTTTTCCCTCCAGTGTGAAAAATAATGCTGTAAAAATGCACTTTGCATGTCCCAGCATGCTGTCATGTCGTTGAACTTTTAGATTCTGCAATTAGATAAATCAGGTTTCCTTAGTGAAGGTCTAAAGCTGCAGGTACAACTTATCTTCACTTCACATGGGATGCTCATGGGAGCAGGAGATGCCTTCTTACACCGTTTTTCCCTGTTTCATTAAGGTGTCCCTTCCAAAATGGTATTTGCATTGTGATTATTTGGTGTCAGGCCACCAAGGAGCCAGGAGGGATCATTTCTGGTTGTAGCTGTTCTGGATGCCCTTGCCAGGCCTCAGTGTTATCCCAATCCATCATCACTTTATCCTGGCATGTGCTGCAGTTAAACATCTCACCTGCAGGATCTGACCCACACTGAGGCTTCTCCCACAGTCTGTGTCCGTGGATTTTCCAGGAGTGTTAATGATTTAATGTTAATGTGTATCCTCTTCACAAGGGGCTGTGGAGACTGGGGCAAGAAAGGTCATTCTTGTTTAAACACATTTGTTTTGTCTTTCTTCTCCGAAACTTTAAATCAGAAGCTTCCTTACACAGAATGCCCAAACTGACAGCTTTAGGATGTGTGAGAAAGACAGTTAATTTAGTGCAAAAGATAAGACATTTCCTTGGGGAAGCACTCATACCAGGCCTATTACCCCTCAGTGTCATTTCAGATTAGTGTTCTGCAGAGAAAGGCATTCTAAATCTTTTTAATTGAAAAATGTTTGTCTTTCCCTCACTATTATAGGTTTCTGCCTAGAGGTTAAAGAGTTTTAAAATTATTTCTGAATTACATCCAATTTCTGGACAGTTTATCCAAAAAAAAAAAGGAGGATGCAGTTTGTCTCTCGCTTTGTTAATTTATGTCAGAGCAGAGAAAGGAGAAATACATTCCCTTGGTGACCCAAATGAAACAGTTACATAAAAAGATGATTAGAAATACAAAGCCTGGACATATCTGACTCGAGATTTGCAGCTGTCCCAGACACATCCACCACATGTGGGAATACATGCCACAATTATGCATGCAAAATGGGAGGATAATTATCCAAACATGGGGGGTGAAACAATGGTTGAAAGTTTGAAAAACATCAAAACCAATGGTTTTAATCCATGTAGGCTCATAAGCAACGAAATTACCTCAAGAAAATAGGAAAATGCAAATATCATTTTTACCTTTAGCATGCCCTGAGCAGGAACATTCAAAACTGGGATCTGGACTTGCTGAGTCCTTGACCCATGAGGAGAAGATTTGCACGTGGTCTTGGACCAGCCTCCTTCTGTCCCAAAACTGAAGGAGGAGATTTGAAGCCAAGTGCTGGCTTGGAGTGGAGTAGGCACTATCCTTGGCTAACTACACAGCTCACAGAATATTTGTGTATTAGGGTGGTTTGCCTTTTTTTTTTTTTACCCCCTTGAAACTCCTTCCCACCAACCCTACTCTTCCCGCTTGAGTAATGGTTGCGTTTACTCTGATCTTTACTGAAGAAAAAATATTTTCCTTTTCTAATTCAATCCTTAGCCATTGTTTTCCCAACCTCTAGTACTCAAGAAATGTGATTTCTTTAAAAAAAAAAAACAAAAACAAAAACCAAAGAAAAAGGTCTAATTAAGCCATTTATCAAACTTTTCCAAGTGGGTAGAGTGACAAATTAGCCCTATCTTCCACCAGCCATCTGATGGATGGGAAGATAAGGATGCAGAGGCTGTTATTTTAGCTGGAAGCTCTCCACTATATCAATTGTTTGGCCCTGAGCCAAAAGACCCTACGAGATGACAAGGACAAATGAAGGTCCAGCAAGTTTATGCAGCGTGAGGCCTGACATCAAAGGAATCTGTCCTTATTAGCAGTATCTCTCTGCCTTCCTCCTGGAAACAGCTCTCATTTGTTTTGTAAAAATATTTTAACTTAATCATTTCACTCTTTCAGTAAATGGAAAGAAAATCAGAACAGTAAATAAATTTGCACAGTAATGAATTGCTGATGAGTTCTGCTCTTCTCGAGTGATATGAAGTGATTGTTACAACGTTACTTTTCAGTAATGTCCAGCAGCAGAGTTTTAAGTGAGTTGCAAATAAGTTCCCCTGGGAGCCTTTACTTTTATCTGTATTGGGAATTCTTATTCCCAAGTATTCTCTCCCAGGGGTTTTAGGATACAGGGATTGGAGGGAGGTGGATACTGGGCCTGACGCTGTTCTTACGTGACAGGATGACCTTCAGTGTCTGTAACTTCCCTCTTTCTCCCTTCTCCCACAGTTTTTTTTTAATATGCACAGTTTTTACATGTAGTGGGAAGCCTGTGTGCAAGGTGGAATACAATTACTACCTGCCTGGAGAGCGGGAAGAGAGGATATAACAGCGAGGATGACTTCCAAGAAAAGCAAAATCAACAACCAAACAGCAAAACCCTGTTCTGACACCTGATTAGAGAGGTTTGACTGAAAACAAGCCATTTCTCCAGATGCTTTATGTTAGCCTGAGCTAGAAGTAAAATCCATATATTTTTCAAGGGAAAACTATTTGCAGGTTACTCTCGATGTCTCAGTTTTTATTACCTTTTTTTCCTGTGTGGGAATAGGACAGTATTCAAATTACTGACAGAATGAGAAACTTTCCTATTGTTTTATCAAACCCAAGTGCAGCAGTTGTGTGAATAGCTCAGTATGCACACATCTGAGTTCATCCTTTCAACAGAACATTTTAATTAAGAACAATAATGCATTTAACCTCTCTAAGTCCCTAATGTACTTTCTTGGCTGCTTATTTATAACAGGGCTGCTTAGGAACCAGATTGTCACTATGCCACCCCCCTGCAACACTTTGGAGGAAACTGCAAATAAACAAACTGCCTTGGTTGAAGTTTCCCACTCAGGACTGTGTTTTTCCAATAAAAATGAATTGTAAGTATTGTGGCAACATGCAATTAAGTGTTCAAACCTAACTGTGTCTAACTCAGGAAGGAAACTCCTTGAACAAAGAAGATTAAATGCAATTTGGGCTGGAAACTAAATGGCAAAAAAAAAAATAAAATAAAAAAAAAATCAGCAGTGCAGTTGCCAACGAACCAAAGTGTTTGCTTACTTATAATTCCCAGCATGGTCATTGCCTGGCTGCCCTGGCATTCTGAGATTATTTAGGAGACAGTAATTCATTGCCTCAAGAGACAGGTAAAACAGCTCCTCTCTCAGTCACTCAGCTTGGCTCAGGGGGGTAGTGGCTACAGCTCAATCCTACTTAGCCTTTCTTCAATAAAAGGAAGGATTTTTCTTTTCTTTAAATATGGCTCCAATTACTGAATACAGCAAACTCATTCAGAACTACAAGCTCCAGATTTTTCAAAGGCTCCCGGATTTCTCAAACACTTTAGCAAATAAAGTTAAGAAATCTTGTTCTGTAATTTACACTTTATGACATGATTCAATGGAAGACCTTAAAATAGGGCTTACTCCAAAATCAATAATAATCAGAAACTTATTCCACCCTGCACTTGTCTTTTACTTGCCAGATGACCAGTTTGCTTCACTTCCTTCCCACAACTTTAGCAAATACAGCCAGTCTGTACATGTACAGATCCTGCCTGCAACCAAAAACTTTAGAAGTGATCCCTGATTTAAAATATAAACTCATCTTTCATTTATGTTTTAAGATAATGCTTAATTCAGTTATGGCTGAGGGATAACTCACAAAATTTGGGATCTGGTTTTCACTTGTCTTGATTTTTTAGTTCTTCTAAATCATATTATATCCGTTTTCATTATGTTGGGAACAGTTTCTGATTTTAAGATGACTTTCACAAGAGTATTACGAGAGATTTTGTTCACTAAATGATACATGAAGGGAGTAATGATTTCAGAGCTGGGTGTCCTATTTTAGCTATTTCCACTATCAGGAAACGAACTGGTTGACCTACTTGTCTGTTCCAAAAATAGTCAAGGATCTTTAAACAAAATCAATCTCATTGAGTTAAGCAGAAATGGAGAGGTGGAATGTGCAGGATCCCGATGGGTGCCCATCCCGGCACTGGAGCAGTAAATCCCATCACCCACAGCACACCCACGGTGGGGGTTTCCCAACACAAACTGGGCATCACTGAGAGTCTCAAAAGCTTGTTCTAAAAACTGTCACTCAAGTTCTAGACCAAAGAACTCCAGTGAGGATTTTGGTGGGCATCACTCTGTGGGCTTGAAGATAGAGACCTTACCAAAAAACTTAGACCATTCCAGCAGCTGCAGAGATTGAATCCTTGATTTATTTAAAACTCAGTGTTTTGCATCTACGGTTAGCCAGCCACTCCTGCTGCTCTGTTTAAACCTTTTGACTCTCTCTGTCATCGCAGCCATTGCTGGAATTCTGTGATTACATTTATTGTATCTCACTGATTGTGCAATATTTGCTGTTACCCTCAGCACAATATCAGCTGCTCTGCACTGAACTCTATTTTGTGCACCAAGCCCTGTGTGCCCCTGAGATACAGTTCACTCTTACAATGCTCAGCTGAGAGTTTCAGAGTCTTTACACAGCGTGGTCACTTCACTAGGTGGCAGTGCAGAGAAATATTACTTTATATAAATCTCTTTTTAATAAGAGAGGGAAACATCCCAGCAAGTACTGCAGTTTCTTAATGCTGCCTGATCACAAGCCACCAGTGTGCTCACCCACACAAGAATCTGGGGGCTTCTGCCCAGTTAAATCTCCATGCCAATGTTTGGGAAAGCATGGACACTTTCTCCCAGCAACTGTTGGGAGAATTTGATGTCCCTTACAGATGACTCAAAAAACAAAGTGTAATTTTTCAGACTCCTGACAAAACTCCAAGATTAAATCCTTTAAGCAAAACATTCTATAGTTTCTAAGGTTCAAAACCTTCAAAAACTCAGTCTTTTGCATACAGAGAACTGAAGCCTGCCTGTCTTTAGAAATTAATACACCTGAACAAAACTAACAAAAAAATGGAGTGGATGATTTCAGCCAAGAGCATTGCTTCAATTCAAACACTATCAGTGAAATCCTCTAGAAATGGTGGAACTGTCTGGCTTTATTTAGAATGTTCACAAAACACAAATTATCACTTAGCACAATAAGGAGATGATAAAAAGTTTGGTTTCTTCTAGCATCAGACGTAAAAAAAATATTTTCTCTGGTTTTTTCCTTGCTTTGGAAGAAACACAAAGAAATCAATTCACTGCCTAAATCACACTTCCCTATGCTGTTCTTGCCTTTATCTTAACAGTGTCCAAGACCTTCCCCTCAGGGAGTGATACATTGTCCTCTGGCACCTCAGCTGCTCCCTCACCAAACTGTTTGCAAGAGCAAGCAGAGATTCAGGATATTGCAAGTGCTGATAAAAAACAAACCCAGTTCTGTTGCAAGTGACTTCTTGACTTCTGCCTGCTAAGCACAATTCAAAGGCTTGAACTTTTCAAGGCATAATTCCCTGTATTTATTTTTGTGCAAATATGAACAGATGAGAAACAACTCCTTATGGCATTCATTGTGTGGGATTTTCCTTACTTTTCCTGTCCACTGGCCACTGAGAAACAGGAATATGTGGAGGTGCAAAGCCCCAGGGTTTCGTTAGTGACACAGGGGGTTGGATTCTCTGCCTCTCACACGTGACTCTGCTCAAACAAACACACCCAACACACAGGGCTGGCAGAGAAAGTGCAACTTGTTGCCTAAACCAGCCTGACGAAAAATAAACAACTGCTCCTCAAAGCGTCAAGGCAAAGGTAAAAATAAGGAGTAGATTGTGTAGATTTCTAGGTAAAAATACACTTCAAGTCAGCTTGGTGGATTCCCCCAGATTTCGATGCTGTGAATAAATAGCTAAAATTTGATATAATTGTGGAACTAATTACATTCAGCAGAAACATAAACCTGACAAAACAGCAATGGGACTTGGGCTCACTCCAACCCCAGTTACAGGGAAGTAATTTTCTTTTCTCATTAACATGAGAGAGGTTCATGCTGGATGCTCTGGATGACACTCATGCCATAGGACAGTCAGGTACCCTGGGAAGAAGCCAGAATTCCTCTCTAACAGCCAAGGTACTGCCAAAACAGCCCTTCTAGTTTATTTACTGCACTCATCCAGTTTCTCTTTTTAAACTGATCATTTACCTTTACAGGGGAAAGATCTCAACTGCAAAATAAAGAGAACTGTTACACCTTGTCCTTCCCCCTTTCTCCCAAGCACACCCATAAATCACAACACTGTGGATTTCCCTGGGAGCTGTGCCATCCTGTTAGTTTTAATTAAGTAGCCTTAAAGTAAGTGGCCAATCAATATTGATTCATGGGGGCCTCACTGCAATAACTCATCACGGTGTCTCGGGGCATTACTGATGTGAATATAATACCTTGGCTTGCTCTGCCCACACTTGTGGCAAGTGAAGATCAAGAGTGAGTTTTAAGAGCTGTTTTCTCCTCTGTAGTGAACATCTGACTAAACACAGAGCAGAATCCCTCTTCAAAACTGCACAAGGATTTCCCAGTCTACTTAGTTTGCATTTAATTCCTCTGCACAGCGCTTGAGTTTTGTACTACCACCCAAAACGTCATGACCTGCATTTCCTGAGGTTTAGAAGGAGGGCTCCCATGATGGAGACTGGTGAGTCACCATCTGACCTTAACCTGCACAGGGAGGACTGAAAATTGCAGTATAATAATTATTAAGATACATCATTACAAGGAGATGCTCCCTTCCCTGTGTACAATCAATCAAATGCTTTTATTAGGTTGATTGGTGCTTGCATATCAAAATCTAAATCAAATTCATCTCACAAATGTGCTGTGACTTCCTAGGACTTCATGTTTCTCTCCTCTCTAAAGGAGAGGAAGGGTTTAATTGAGCTGTGTCTGTAGGTAATTTTTGCCACCACCTAGTTAGCTGATTAGGGCCACGAAGACTATAGTCTATTTTAAAGCCTCTCAGTTATCAGCTGATAGGTGTACAAGCTATTTTTATCCCCCACCAGGCCACCCAAAGACTGCTGAAGTCTGAAGCTCTAATTTAAAACTACTGCATATTTTTACAGGAAATTATACTGTGCCTTGATGGGGTTCAGAAGCTTAAATAACAGTGAAAGGGAGCTGAAGACAGAGTGCCAATTTACAAACTAAACTCAAGTTTTACACATCAGTAAATCCCTGACCAAAGTGGATTATAATATAAAACCCTGACAGACACGTAGTTACAACATAAGCAGTGAAAGAAGGCAGTATTTTTATTATCAATCCCAAAGCAGTTCTCTCTCAGAAACATATTTCATCTCACAGCCTCCCATTCCAGCTCAGATTGGTATTACCTTTTCTAGCTAGTGTTTGAAAATCAAATATTTGAGTTAGGGATATACAGAGCTTATTTAACTTCTCTGCTACCTTTTCCTTTCGCCAGCAGTGAAAATTTGCTGTGCTGTGCTGTTTGCTGTGGGCCCGAGATGGGAGTTTTCAGCTCGCACAGTCACACTCTTTGTGTTTACTGTGCAAAACAGTTATAAATGTACGTGGGAATGAAATGCCATAATTTTTGTGGAATTGAAGGAATTGTATAAATTTTGCTTCTGAATTGCTCTGGAAACTTGAAATTGTTACATAATTAAGAAGGCCATTCAGATGTCTTTCCAGCCTTTCATTTTCTGCCTTTGATGCATTTGCCACTGGGGTTTTCACAGAATATTCATCTTTCCATATGGTTTCATTTACATTTCTAACACAGGAGACCCGGTTTGCCATCGTGTGTAGCTCAGGTCTCAAATTCACATCTGAGGAGGGGACATCCAGCAAATGAACAATTCCAGCACCTCTGTGGCGAGCCCTGCTCAGTAATTGCCGCAGTAGCTGCATTTTGCTGTACAGATGTTGGTAATTTGCTATTGAAAACCACCAGTATCAAACTGTCAGAGGCAAGAAATGGCTTTAATTATTTCCTCCCTGGAGCGGCAATAGCCATTACTTGAGCACTGCCAAAGCTGGAATGTGTTTGTGAGGGTGATTTCTCAGCACATTCAGTGCAGGAAGCCTACCTGCACTTGCCAGCCCTCTGCTCCCTCGTCCTGGAAAAACTGGGCTGGATCATCCGGAGATCACCTCCGCCAACTTTCACGATTTTCCCCAACCACTGAAGACCAACTTTTGGTTTTCTGCTTCACTGACTCCTGAAAACAGAAAATAAATCAGACAGAAAGCCCTTGGAAATAACAATACAAGAAAAATATTCTCTGGAAGAGAATAATGAAATAAAAACCTCAGAAGCTACAGAAAATTTGGTGGAAAACAGTACTGAGAAAGAAGGTGAAGTCAGCACTGCCCAGGTTATTATCCTTACTTGCAGCAGTGGGCATAAATAAAACCACAGTCAAAACCACACAGAGCAGGTCAAAACATTTTTAACATTTTATAGCAATTTCAACATTATTCTCTGTCCTTCATCAAATAGACCCAAAACCCAGAAAAATTAAGAACTGATGTTAATGTGAACACTCCCATTGAAGGGCTCTGCGTTGCTCCAGAAGGGTGGAAGGCTGGGAGAAACAAAACAGGCCTTATAAAAAAAGGAGGAACACTATAAGGAAAACTGGTGTAGTGAAATACATTGGAGTCCCTTTGGAAATACTTGCCAGCCTAAAAGCCTTTGAATGAAGAACTCACCTCCAGGTTGTGCAACACAATTGCTAATAACCTACCTAATATTTTTAAGTATATATATTAACTTATCTCATGTTTTTTCAGTACCAGCAAAGAAGAGGTCAAAGAGCATGTAAACTAATGGCTGATGGCCATTAACAAAGGAGATTCCAATACTGGTTAGTAGAGGCTGTTAGAGTTGTGCTGTTATCCCTCGTGATAGCCAGGAGCATAAGTAACCAGGAGTTGTGGAATGCTGTCCAGTGTCTGTGCAGGGGCAAGGAATTGCCCTGGGTACAGAGGCACAGCCTGTGTGTGTGGCAGGGCTTTAACCACCACACTCATCTCCACGGACAGAGTTTGGTGTCAGCCACGTCCAACCCCCAGCTGGAACCACTTTGGAGTTTTGTCAGGAACGACAAGATTTGATGAATGGAGATGAACGATTAAAATATTTCAGCCTCTCTACGTCCTCACACAACGCGATGGCAAGTAAGCGTTCAAAGAGATTTATTTTTGTTCCTAGCAGCTGGATATCCAGAGCCTGCCGTTCCTGAGGGAGTCCCAGAGACCTACTTGATGATGGGAGTGTTTCACAGCTGGAAGAGGCTCGGATTGTTAAACAATGCCTTGAGCTGTAACATATTTTAGTGACCAGACTCCTAAAACCCTGAGGTCTCTAATTGCCTGCAGGCACCTCTGTTATCACTGGAAACCCTGAGTTCCCATCTTCTAACACGGGGGCCCGTGTCTTAAACACGGAATTCAATTACAAGGAAATGATTCCAGAAAACAAAGACTAACCCAACCCACACCTTTGCACCCCGTTTTCGTGCTGTCACAGGGGCAGAAGGCCTGGGGGATGAACATCCTCCTTACACGGGAAAACTGGTGTGAGAATTAATTTGTTTTCCTACCTACGGGCAATATTTATTTACAAGGCAGTTGCTCAATTACAAACACTTCCATTTTGAATTTGAATAGAAATTAAACCTGGGCAATGCCAGAGGAACAATTTGTGAAGTCATGATGACAAAAGTAGAGCTTTTGTCTAATGTTTTCTGAGCCACGTGCACATTTAAAAATCGCTTTGAATCTCTCATCAAAGATTTAATGATGGGCTCTGTGGTGATCTGGATTACCAGGCCCTGATTATTTCTGCAAAACGTGCCACATTAACTTACACGTGATGGAGTTGCAGATTTAAACAGCTTTAAAGTATTATAATTAAAATTAAATAACCATAAACAAAATTAATGAATAACATTTTCTGGTTCGTATCCCCAGTTTTTGGGGAATTTATTCACTGGCTGATTAGAATGCCAAAAGGAGTCATTTTCCATCACGCAATCGGAATAACTCTACAAAGTTCCAGTACTGCCTTGAAATTAAAAAAACCCTTATGAGTGCCTCATTTTTATAGAAGATAAATACATTAATAACTTTGTTTGGAAGGCAAAAAAAAAAAATTTCTTCACTAAATGTGGCATCTTTCTAAAATCTCTCAAAAAATATTTTGAAAACATTTCCTGAATTTCTTGTTTAATTTGGTTTTAATTCTGTGCCATTTCTGGGGATATTGTTCACATTAAATGCATTTGCATGAATGAGTATTATTCTGAAAATCTAATTTTATTCCTATTTCAAGCAGTCAGTGACAACACTAAAATTAATGTAAAGAAGAAATAGCTACAACTCCCCTAGGAAATCAACCTTTTTTAAGAGCTTTGTACCTCACTGCCACGTGATAAAACCTGGTGTGACACCTTGGGCCAAGATGAAGCAGCATTTTACATGACAATAATGTGTTACTCTTACCCTGTTTTGACATATTTTAGGGCCATGCATGTTTTTGGTAAGTCATTTTGAGTGAGCATCCTGCTGTTTTGCCTCAGCACCTTGTCACAAAACAAACCCAAGTTCTGCTTTGACATTTCCTCCCCCAGAAATACAGATTATGTGGGATGTCTGACTTACTGTACAAAGGCTAATTTGCTCACATAGTGCCATCAGTTCCTAGGCACCCATTGCATTTTAAAGGCAGAAAAATTCGATAATTTTGAATTACAAAAAATGCCATTAAGGACAATTTTGAAGCCATTAGTTCTCCTGTATCACTGTGCCAGGAATCAAACTCCTGGCACTGCGCGTGTTCACAGGTGATGAGAAACTGAGGGAATATGGAGAAACTTCAGCTCTGAAGGTGGGTGAGATCAGTGTGTAAGAACTACGCAAGTAAAATAATCAAGAATCAAAAACCTTCCCGAGAGACTGACACACAGAGCTGCTCAAAACTGACGCCCCCTCCTTTGCAAGCCCTCGACTTCCATAAGAATGAAAATCGAAAAAAGCCTCACCCTTTTGGAGGTGGAGAAATGGGGGAGATTATCTTCCCTGGGGGTGCCTCACTCCTGCAACTGCTGGTGTTGAGGTGGCTCTTCCCCTCAAGTGGTTAAGTGGAAATTGGTGTAGATGATGATGAATTTAATTACCACCTGAAGCTCAGACGGGATCAGGTCTATAGGGAAGCAGATTTCAGTGTGTCCTTAGCTGTGGAATGAGAGACAGGTGCAGGCTTAAAAAAAAAAAAGGCCAGTTCTAATCACTCCTCTTCAATGCAGCTGCTTTAACAAGAGCACAGAGGGTTTTTTTGGACCACGCTTGGAAAATGGGAATTTCCATCTTTTTGTTCCTAAAGCACTGTGCAGAAAGGTCACTGGTGCTGGCAGTGGCTAATCTGTGACATCTGAGCAGCCCCTTAACGGGGTGAATTGCCTGTATAAATAGCCCCAGCAGCACTCCCAGCCCAGGATCCGCTCAGAAATGCTTTCATTCATTTCCTGTTACCGGGTTGGTCTTCCAGTGCCTCTGGATAACTTCCTGGCAGCTCAGTCAAACCCCATGTGCAAAGTGGCATTTCCACAGTTGTGCCTTTGATTCGCAAGCCAGCCCTTGATGCCTGGTATTGATCATGTTCACCCACCTCCCTCGGCAGGACCTGCCTGCAGACTCTTCCTGGTGCGATCTGGCCCGACCCCAGGAGAGCAGCAGTGGCATTAGTGCCTCCTGTCCACCATCTGCTCACTGTTCCCTTTGTGTTTACCAGTCCAGGGAGTCCTCATCCTCTGCCCTTCCTCCTCTGGATGATACAAATACGTTGCTCCCTCACTTCCCAGTGTACATTTATGGCTCTTCACTCCTAAAGGATTTGCTATTCAGTAGCATTTGAGTGACCAACAAACACTGATTCCAAAAAGCCCGTGCAATTGTTTGGTACTTTGGCTTTAAATACAGTTGTCACACACAGTGAGATTTATAGTCACAAGATTCCTTTCCTAAAGGCAGTTGCAGAAAGAGGAGTTTGAGCAGCAGAACCCAAAATTCAAGCAGCAAACCTCAGAGTAGAGTCTTCTTTGCCACAAGGCTGTAATACCAGGGTTATGAGCTCAGTTCTCCTGATACCTACAAGAGTTCTGACGAAGTGTAACTAAACTCATTGACCCCCTTGATGGAGAACAACCTGCCTGTACTCCATCTGTTTGCAACAAGACCCTTAGTCCCTGAGTAAGCAGAGGGAAAAGGGATGGGTTGGTGTTTTTTTTTTTTTTTATTATTGCACATTCATGAAGATTTTGAAAGGAGGAAACCAAGCAAGCCAAAATTAAATGTAATTTTCTCTTTTTCCCTAAAGACTCGGTCTGGATGGATGCCAAACCACATTTCGGAGGGGTGAGAAAGGCCCAACATCTGCTTCTGGTGTAACTGTTTGTATCTTCACTCTAAGAAAATTAGGTTTGAAATAATCTCAAACTGTCTGACACCTGTATCCTATTAGAAGTGACACATGGAAACACCTTCAGCGCACTGAATTTAGCACCGTGTCAACAGTCTAAAGTTAACAGGGGAAAAAAAGGGTAAAACTCATTGCTTCCCAGTTCCTGCTGACACAGAGCTTGTGTCATTGCAGGATCGATCCATAAAGGTAATGGGGCTTTGAAGCAGGAATTGTAATGTGTCCCTGGCTCTACTGCAATTCCATTCAGTGTGCACCCCAAGGTGACTGCAGGATTTTGAGCTGAGTGCAGGCTCACCTGAGGGCTGGCTGCCAGCACGTGAGACACAGACACAGCAAGTCCAGGGACGTTTCTTCCTGAAGTTCAGCTCAAGTAACTTGTAGCTTATGGGACTAGTGAGCAGGTCACATTTGTCCCAGGAAAGGGAGTCAAATTCCTGCAAGAGAAGACAAATCCTGCCCACACAGACTAAACCCAAAAGAATTCTGTAGTCACGCAACTGGTTTTGCTGTACTGCCTATGCAGGTGCTGAAGGGATTGATTTTAAACTCTCTTCCCAAACCTACGTAACCTGCCACTTGCAAATTCCTCACTTTTAGGAACAGCTCTGGTCGTCTTTTCCCAGAGGCTTACACTTACACTGACAAGTAAGACCCAAGTTATTCTGAGAAGGACATTGGTTAAAATTCATAAAACTTTATGACTTCTATAAAATTTATACTACCTAAAAATACACTATCCATTACAAAGACAAATGTCTCCCCATTAATTTTTAAACATGTTCCTTTGAGAACTTTTGAGAGACTGTTTTTTACTGTTAGTCTGAGAGTAAAGGAAACTGTTTACTTTTTAAAGAGTATTGTTTGTCAGCAGATCTGCATCTTCAAGGAGCGATGTCTGGAGTCAAGGAAACAGGACACACTGAATTTTACCATAAATTAGGGCATACTAATGACAAATATGGTCAAAATAGGAAAATGGCAATAATGGAAAGACAGACCAATGACACTGATCCATTTTCTACAAATTAAAAAGCAAGCAGGACCCTGTAAGAAGAAAGGATGTCAAGTACAAGCTTAGGCTTTCTTTAACCCCAGGACCAGCCAAGTGAACTTCCTGAACAGTGTGGCACTAGAGACACTAAAAAACAAGGATAATACATAATATTTTACAGGCACCCATAAGCTGAAATATATAATGGAAAACTTGCAGCATCTGTTTGGTGGAATATATTCTAAGGGCACTTTAGAGAAATTTCAAGCCTACTTATATTTGTTATTAACATAAAGTGGAGTCCCTTGTAATTTACTGGTTTAACAATACATACACTGCTAAAGTCAAAGTCTCCTAAAATACTTTAAAATGTAGTATTGACTGTTTTCTTACCTCATGCATGAAAACTGCCTCATAACTTCATCCATAGATGGCCCCCATGCATAAAAACACAACAGAGAAGAAGAATTTTCTGTCAAGCTGAAACAAGTTCCCTCCCCTTGGTACCACTTAATGCTTTCTGATTTATGGAAATGTTATTCGGTTCATCTTCCTAAAAATTCACTGGATTGGAAAAATAAAAGGGTTGTTCACGCTATACTTTCAGTGGAAAACGTTTATGACAATATGATTATGGAGAAAAGTGCAAGCAGACCAAAAACATCATAATACATAAACGGGCATTTTCAATGCTATCTGTCTGACTGGTTTGTTCTGATTTGCTTTCTGAAAGGCTCAAATTAAAACAACTGATCCTATTCACTGACTCGGGAAACTCCTGGTGTTGCTCAGGGCAATGCAAGTTGAATCCCAGTTGAGTTGGAATTCCAAGCCTGGTTGCCCGAGTTCATGTGGAGACTGAGCGCGTGCTCAGTGTTCTCACAACACACTCACAGTGTGCTTGTCTGGCAGAAGTTACTCAGCAATTTTGAGCAGCTTGACCACAATGTGTTATCACCAGCAGAGAATTTTTTCTCCACTGAACATGCAAATGCAACTTTTTCTGGGAAAATGTGGTCGTGTTGCTTTCAGACAAGATTTGAGGGCAGATCGCTCATATGCTGACAATATGAGCAAATATTGATGTTGGTGTTGTTTGGAGAGCAGTCCCATATAACATGCTGCATCTATCAAACAATTACCTTGTCAGTAGCTCTTTAAAGTCTGGAAACACGGATGTGCACAAGCAGCTCTGTTGATCCATGTCATTCCCCACACCAATAACTTGCAGCTGGAAACCAACAACCTAATTTGTACCTTCTTGGGCCATGACATGTTCTGACAATTTATTGTGCACAGGAAATCCAGACTTCTGAAAATAGTTTTTTGCTGATTCTCTGCGCTTCTGGTAGATTTTTATTGCACTCTAAACCAGGGATTGCATCCCGTGATGTTGAAATTATTTTGAATTTGATTATTGGTTTGTGCTGAAGCAGGACTGAACTTCAGTTCAGCACATACTCTTCCTGACATAGGAGGGCTAGTTCTTTATTACAGTCATGCTCACCACAATGAAGTAATTAAACAGATGAGCAAGAGAAATTCATTGGTTGCATCAAACTTATTCCTTCACTTCTATTCTTGCCATTTTAAATGACAACTATTTGGAACAAGGATCCTGCTCCTCAGTAACAGAACAGCCAACGTTAACTTGTCACTCTGGTAGGAAGAATAACAGCCAAAATGCTGGGAACCACATCATGTCATTTGCTCTGGTATGGTGTGTTTGGATAGCAACTGGGAAGTTGCCATTTTTTACAGCTTTTGAGGATTTATGAAGAAAACCCCCACTAGCGACTTGCCCAGATTTTGATGACAGAATGAACAGCAGTCTTAGGGGGCGCATTATCTAATTTTTACAAGAGAGTAAAGGAACACAGACCCAGGGCTCTGTCAGTCCTCAGAACAGTGGGGCTTTCCAGCATCGCCGTGGTTTCACTAAATTGAGTTTAGATGTGCTTTCCAATGGAAGCAGTTACAAACTGCTCCAGAGCCATCCCTGGCTGCAGCAGCTTGTTGGATTGTACCTGGAGATAATGGATTGACACTGTTACCGACTTGGCCAAGAGCTCAAGGTCATTCCCCCCTCCCAGTGCCGGTGATGTACAGCAGCACTCGGCTCCGCTGATGGGCTCATCCTTCTCGGAGGCATTGACCAACGTGAGCAGCTGCCTGAGGGGCTGTTTGATCTTCCCACTGCTTTGCAGGCAACACCACACAGCTCAGGGGGGAAAAAAAAAAAAAAGAACAGAAAAAGGAAAAAGCCCACTATTAGAAAAGATTTCTCAGCAAACGCAGCCGAGCTGTGCCTGACCTGCGTATCTTCGCTTGTTCCCCAAAGGCAGCACATGTAAGATATTTCCTGCCTTTCATGTTACTGACTGGAATGCATCATGAAGCCCAAATTTGCAACCTGCTGTCTGTTTTAGTCATTAGGCATGACTTTCTTTGTCTCCTGATGTGAGCTGCAGCCAACTGCTCACTGTTGTAATGCACAATTATTTCAGTATTCCCCCCCTCTCCGAGACAAATAAAACAAAAAAAGCCAGCCAGGCCAAAAGCTGAAATTCAGTCATCAGCCGAGGCTGCTGCGTCTTAAAGTATCTTATTCCCACATCAGCACATTCCCTGCTCTAGACCACCAAAACATTAGTCACAGCAGCCTCCACCTGTTATTCAGGGGCCAAAATTCAAAACTTAATGAACAGCAATTAAAAGCAGCCACTAGATTTCCAAAGAGCTTATCTGACAAACTGAAAGGTGGAGTTCACTGGCTGCAGCTTGGTGCTTCATTCACTCATCTGTCAGTAAAGTCAAGCATTGGGATCTTTATATTATTTTGTACAATTATATCCACTCTGCAGAGACACACCATAAGTTATTCAACTACTCTTTGCCAGCTGCCTTATCTTGGACTACTATTCAGAAAACAAACAGTTACTCGCTATTTCAACCTCTGACCATCTTGACAATCAACTGAGGACAACTTAGAAGGACAGTAAAATATACATAGCAGGTAAAACGCAGGCCTGCTGCGTTTGGATGCCCACAAGTGGCACACAAGTACTGGTTATGACTTTGCTCCACTAATATGATATATACGTATATTCAGTATATGTGTTTAAAATCAAAGAATCTCATGGAATCCCTGACTTTATTATAAATAAGCCTTCTGTAGGAGAGAAAAGAACTAAAAATGGTGCACATGACAAACTGACACCTGATTTGAAAACCCAGGTCGGTGAGAGGGACCTCAGCCTGACACAAAGTGACCTGTGGGGCTGCTCTGCCATTCCAATAATGAAAGTTTATTCCACGAGGAGCAAAGAACTTGATTTCCTGCTTATTTTTGCCCTTTGTCCTCTAAGTCTCCTTCCATGCCATAAGCTGGGCCATCTGCTCTTCCCCTGCATGGGAATGTGTGGCTGGACCCTGCAGTGGTCAGTGTGGAGCTGGAGCCACGGGCTGGCCCAGCAGCTCCTGTCAAACCCCCCCAGGTAACTGATGGTTTCTGATGGTGCTTCTGTCAGTGCAGCAACAACGTGAATCCTTTCCTTCTGTCCAGCTCCCAGTGCTCCTGGGCCTCATAGGCAATAAGGGTGATTAAGTCTCACCCCAACTGGAACTGCTGATCCCTTCCCAAGGTTATGGTTGGCTGGGTGAGGAGCAGCCCATCGCTCTCGCTCAGCACAAACCCCCAAACCGTCCCAACCACCATGAACAATGTTGCGTGAACAATTCAGCAGCTACTTTGTAAATGATAAAGTTGCTGTTTTCTTGCACGGTAATTTGGCATCAGTCACTGCAAGCAATGGGGAAAAGACCTAAAGGTCACCTCATCCGTTCATCTGCAAACACCGTCGTGTCATTAATCCACGTCCCTCCTCTGAGTCCAAACTCAGAGACAGGCTTTGATGGTTTTAATGGTTTGGAATATCAAGACAGAAAACTGGTAAGACTACCTGCCAGTTTTCTAGTTTAGTTAAAAATGCTGGTCTTAAGGGAGGGAAAACACCGAATTTAGTTCTACAACAGCAAGAGTTTCAGTCTTTCCCCTTTAGGAAAAGTTGCAGGATCCCAGACGTGAGTCACCTCTTTGGAAGAAAAGGGTGGAATATTACAAATATTTTTGCCCAGGGGCTTCACCAAGAGGTGGGAGGATTAATGGAAAGTGTCTGGTCATGCCATGCATCTCCCAGGCTCACTATTTCCAGCCTTGCCCATTTGTTTAGGAAGCTGTGAGTTCTGTTGGAGTAGGGATGCTTAGGCAGTTTCTACTGTTCTGTTCCCAGCTGCAAATAGCACTGTGCAGTCCAGTTCAGCTGTAGACCATGGGCTGATAGCCTGAATTATTATGTTGGGAATTATTTTCCCTATAGCTCAAAGTAATTAATTGACTCACATTACCTGCTTTAGTTCTGTTTTTTTTCATCAGCTTTAAACAAACCCTAAACATTTTGGGGAAGCTTTCACAGTGAGGATTATAAACATCTCTAAAGCAAGAAGATCCTTGTTAGGAGGCATTTTCCTCTAGTTCAGTCTGCTAAATATGTCTGAAAACAACCAACAGAACAGTAAGATCTTCTTGACTGACAAGCAGAAATTATTTACCTGCTTAACGGTTGATGGAAACTTGTGTTCCCAGCAGTCACAAGAGTTAGTTATAAAGCCTTGCCTCAGGTTAATAAAACCCAAAGAAACCCCACATCCTCAAAACTTTAGACTATATGGCAAATCACTGTCATAGACAGAGATGTAAATACAAACCTCTGTATTTTGAGGGATCTTGGAGCCAATTTCCTAAATTACTCAGTGCCCACAGACCAAAGCCAACTGGATAAAGGAAAAAGTGCTCCTTGTTTTCATCACTGGAAGAAATACGACTGGGCTGAGGGGAAAATGAGACTGGCACATTAACTATCACTGTTAGGAAAAGGACTACCAGTCTGATTGCAACTCCCATGGGATTCAGTCAACTGCCTGCAACCATGAGATTGGCACTGCCTAAATTCCCAGCTTTCCAGAAGGATGAAGCTCGCTCCCTATTCATCTTTGCCACCATCTGAAGAATTAAGAGAGTGGCTGGCGATGAAGAGCCGATCAATCCTGTTTATTGTGACAAGCACGGCTGTTATAAAACAGGCACTCTTGGAGCACAGGGTAACCTCCCCCACGCTTTTCCCTTCTTCATTAAACACTTGTTGGACATTCAGCTCAGGTCCCCTGAGACACCTCTGGAGAAGTGCTGATCCCAGAAATAAATCCAGGTATGGATCTACATGTACTGCTGTGCTCACAGCTGAAGTCATGCAGTTATTCCTTAAAGAATGGCTTTGAAAAGTCTTCAGGAACACCCAGCTGTCTAGAAAAACAGCTAACAGAGATATTTACCTTTGATTTTGTCAACATTTGGTTCATCTGAATATTTGCCCTTTATGGTGGAATGGCTGAGGACAGGGAGCAGTTAGGAAATTTCTGGACCAAGGGCAGCTTAAGCACAGTCAGTACGAAATAACTGTCAAAAATAACACTCAAAGTTTTCAAAGGGGCTAAGGAAGGAAGGAATGTGGGCTGAAAAAAATGGGAAGGCTTCAAACCAGGGAGTTTGAACTGACACACAAACTCTTGTCCTGGAAACAGTGAAGTCTCTAGGCAAGGCAACCAAAGAAAATGAGTCTCTAAATGTTAAAACCAAATTATTCTCCCTTGTGTGGAGAAAGAGAATCAGAGGCCTAGAGTAAATACTTGAGTCATCTGATCCACATGCTATAGCCACAACTCATTAGGTATCTGCTAATTACAGCCTTGAAAGATGCCATGGAGTGACGCGAGGCCGCCCGAGATGCATTTAGTTAGTTTTACAACTGAGGAGCCTAAGAAACCCTTGGGTTCTTTCCTACAGTCAACAGCTCCAACAAAGAGCCTCTACATTAATTGCAACCACATCTTAGTCTATTTTTATATATGAGAAACACTACAATCCTTATAAAAGCCATAAAACAGCCATTATCATTTAGGGATGCTATTAATCAAGGCATTCTCCAGCATTTCCCTTCTCATCTCCCTTGCCTAGACTGCAGCCCAACAGCTCGCTGGTGTTTAAGTAGAAGCAGTGTGCAGCCCCTGCAGAGGGCTCAGCATTTTGATTCCAGTGCAGCAAACACTGAGCTGTGATCCCTCCTGCAAAGGGGACACCCTCGAGCGTCTGCGGGCAATGCCAGCACTGGGAATGACAAAAAAAGGATTGAAAATACCTACTTCATTCTCAAAGTACCCTTCTTATTGTTGCTGCTCTCCTCCACTCCTGGAAAATCAGTGCGATAAGCAGAAAAGGAGTAGAATTCTCTTTGCACTACCCCAAACAAGTTATTTCTGGGATTCTGGAATACTTAGATTGAAGAGCAAGAAAAATTTTCTAACATGAAGGGAAAGTGGTTGCCTAATGAGGTTGAAGGGTTGTCATTATTGGAGATATTTAAGGACAGCTCAGACAATCCTCTGTTAGAACATTAGTGTAAATATTCTTCTTTGGGGCAGCAGCATGGATTAAATGATATCCTATGATCCTTTCTGGCTGCCTGACTCTACAACTCACCAGGCTACCCACTTAGCATCTTAACAGTCTTCTGCATTATTTTTAAACTTGCAACCCCTGAAGAAGACCAAAATCTCAGTTACTTAGTAATAAAAAAGGAAAAACAAAAACCCCCAAAATAAATGGGATTGTTATATGATAGAGAAGTAAAAAATGAGGCCGAAGGCACAGATGATGAAAGAAGATACCAGAAGCACAGCAGTATAAATTAGGAGTTACAACAGCGATATAAATCCTGGGAGCAGGTTGGCAGAAACCTGACATTTTTCATTTCCCCACAAAGCCATTATGCACTTCTACTGAGCTAGAGAGTTAGGACTAGTTCTGCCAGTTTGAGTCATGGCCAGTTTAGGGGAGTTGCAAAGCTGCCCTGTTTTTGTGTCCACCTTCAGTCTCCAGCAGCTTATTTAGTGCTGCAGTAGAATGGCTTTGAAGCAGCACTCTGAAACATTTCTCAAGGTGTCTAGAAAACAGTCCAGTGTTAGAGGATAACTCTGGAGTGACTTATCTTGTTTATTCCTCTGTGACAAATAAAATAGGAACTGCTTAGGTCAGACTAGGGCAGTGCTTAAAGCTCCTGGTTTTTAGATGTGCTTCTGAGCCTTGTCACCAGCAGCCCAGGGCCAGGGCACCAGTCACCAGAAACCCAGAGCCAAAAGAGACCCTGGTCAGTCCTTCCCCCTGCCCAAAAGATCCAGCACACAGGAAGAGGATGGCTGAGTAGGGCCAGCCAGCAATAGCTTGGTTCTTCCATGTGGTTTTATGGGGCAATTACTTTTATTGCCTGGTAATTACTGAGGAAGGCTTAGACAAGTTGGCTCTCCAGCCCACATGGCAGCAGACTCGTGTGGGCACTCAGCTCACAAAAATCAGCTGCAACACTTAAGGTTTCCGAGGGGAAAGCCAGTCCATTACCAAAGTCAAGTTCAAGACTACAGTGTAGCCATACTTTGGTACCACCAGGAAAGGACATACCGACTCTCAAATTAAAATAAAAAATAAAAAAAAAAAAAAACAAACTTGCAAAAAGAAGCCAAAGAATAGGAAGAAGTGACAAGGTATGGGCTGCAAAGACAAAAAGTACAAAATAGCACCATCGCTGAAGCTGGTACAGCAAGGAGCGAAGAAGAGAAAAGAGAAGGCCTTAGAAAAGAAGAAATACTGAACATACTCATTTTTCAAAGGAAAAGCAGCACAACCCAGGGGTACAACTGCTGTTGTTTAAAGCATTGGGAATTATTCCCAAGGAAATAATTTTACATTTCCTCTTTCTTTACTGTTCCCTACTACGGTACTATCTTCTTCAGTGTGTGTGAGCAGAACGCATCAGTACTTGTAAGATCAGTTCTTCTCTGCAGAGGCACTGAATGTTTTTGAAACCATGGTGACCTAATGCCAGTTAGCTGGTTTTGATCCTCTATACCTGTTTTAAACTTCACCTAAATCTTAAAGCTAAAAAGATATCAAACAATCCTAAACCATGTGATAAACATATGCCATAGTCATATAATTTCCAATCTCTTCTGTTCATTCTTTGCAATAAAAAGGAAAAATTACAGTTGATTTACTGTGCACTCAAACTTTGGGAGAATCCAGGAACATGTGGGATCAGTTTAGGTCAGGATCAAAACCCCATAATTTAGCTGAGAGCAGCTTCCAAACTAAGCTCATATTTTTTGAGACTATATTTATAGTGCAGTTACTATGTGCCAGTACATCATTAAATGTCCTAAAAACTAAACCCACCCTATTCTTTATGGGGATGGTTTTTTCCCCTTAAGTCAGAAATATCCATTCCAGGATGATTCTGGACGGGGAGAGAGAGGACTGACTCGGATTTCCACCACTCCATTTGTGATACAAAGCTGTCTCTCGTGGGCTGCTCTGTGTGTCTGACACAGATAATGATGCAGTTCTCAAACATTCTGGTTTCTGTGCTGGGTGTTCAACCACACGGTTCTGTTTCAAAGCCTGATTATTTCCGATCCCGCCGCATTAAAGCTGCAAACCGAGAAGAGTGTTGTGCAGGAGACAAATTGGACAGGCATCAGAGGCCTTAGTTTAACACACTTACCAGAGGAGTGGTGTGTTTGATGAGTGTTCAGAGCTGAGAACGTCTCCTTATCACCCAAAAGTCGGTGTGTGCAGGGGGAGGCCTGGGGAGAGCAGTGCTGCCTGCAAAAGCAGCCAGCTGGGTCGGTATCTCTCCCCAACAACAGCAGGACCTGCTGAGCTCAGGAAGCTGGGCAGGAACGAGTGAAGTCATGTCACAGACTAAATCAAGAGTCTACAGCTGTTGCAACATCCACAAACTTATTCCAAACACAAAACATGAGCTGAAAATGAGCTATTTCAAAACTATTCTTCTCCCCCCACCACTCCTTTTACCACTTGAATGTGTGCAGAAGATATAGTTTTGAATATTAGATGTTTTTCTAACAAGAAAATAACAGAGACAGAAATAAATGCCCTGGGATTTAGGGAGCCAGTGCGCACACAGTGGCAGGAAACACTGCCAGGTTACTATAAGCATTCATGAAATGGTCTCTAATGTCTGACTGGAAAGCACTGCAGTGTTCAGTGGGATGGACTGAAAGGCAGCCAACATGGCAAACAGCTCGGGTGCTTCCACACCAATAATTACCTTTATCAAACTTTAACTACTGATGTCAAAACATCTTCAGCTTCCAGCCATGAAATGGGCAAAAGACATACAAGTTTGCTACTTCATAGTAACATATGTTCGGTCTCAGGAGGTTAAACACTCATCTGTTTCTGAAGTGTGTTAAAAACTTTAAAAAAACAAACCCACAACCTTTTTTTCCCTGTCCATGCTGGTGAAACATGTCAGCCTGCACACAAATTATGGCTTTGCAGGACTTCTTATCTCTGCTATTTCTCATGATATAATGGCTCCAGTGTAAAACAGAGTTTTAAGCATGTATAACAAAACTGAGCCTTCAATCAACGTGGGTTTGTTGACAGGAGGAAAAAGGCCTGGACACACAGATAACATTTGGGCTGAAGAGAAGTTGAGATTGCTGTGACACAGACAGCAAAGGGACAGAAATCTTGTTGCTTCCCAGAGACAAAGATAAATAAGGACTAGATTTTTAACTTCACTTTCAAACTCTGACTTCAGGCCCATAAAAACAGTTACAGTGTAAATTATTCTGTGAAGACAGACAAACCTGAAGTGAAGAACAATCCTCTCACCTGCTACTGATTAAAAGAAGGGGCTGTACAACCCCACCACATCCTTAGTGACTTTAAGGCATCAGCAGGTACTTTTGTCAGTGTAGCTTTTCAACCTTAGCATTGAGAATCCCAGCAAATTAAATAAACTAAATCTGCCAATGATCCTATAGCACCTTTTTTTTTTTTAATTAACGCAGCCAGTAAGGCAAAAAAAATCAAACCCAAACCCACAAATCCACCATTTCACTACAGAGCTATAATGTATTAAATCACAGATATGAGTCAACAACACCATGCTGCTGGGAAAAAATGGAAAACCGTCCTGGGAAAAATAAACAAGCGTCATCTGTAGAACACATGGTGTAACACTCCCACTTGGCTCGGTGGTGGGAAGCAGGCGGCTCAGCTGTGGGCACCGCCATCCCAGGAGGATGCGGACACAACAGGAAAAACCTGGAGAACAGGAACAAGGACACTGAGGGGTGTGGGAAGGAGGTTATTAGAACAGGCTGAAGGCTTAGGGCTGTTTGTTGGAAGGGCAGAGCCCTCTGTGTGGTGGTCTCTGGACATGGGAGGAGCGGTCGGGAGGAGGGGAAGAGTTCTCTCCACATCCCCAGGCCCTCGGACGGCATTAAGGTCACTGGGGAGCAGGAATGTCAGAGATAAGACCAAAACAAGCCCCCCTGCTGTGATTTCCAGTGTACCAGGGATTATAAATTTGTGCAATACAATTTGGCTGCTTTCTGACAAGTCCCCCCCGACCTTGCTGGCCAATGCATTCCCTGGACACACGCAAGTGTTTGCTCTAAGCTGCAAGAGTGCTCAGCACTTCCTTCTGGTGCCCACCTGTCCCTTGCTTTCCAGCTGCTCCACTTTGATCTCCCTCCTTTCTGTGTTTCCTGGGAATGCCTCATCAGTGGTCGATGTGGAAAATGTGCTGGGTTCCCTTGGCTGGCTCACAAACACTTCACCAGCAGCAGGTAAAGAAACAGGAACAACCTGGTAGTTTCCACGGGTTTCACAAAAGATGTGCTGAAAATCAAACCAACAATTCGGTAAAAATAAGTGGGAGGAACTGAAAGGACTTTCTTTGTGCTTGCAAGCACAGCAGTGCTATTTTTAAAGAATTATTTCTTCAGTTTAATTTTTTTAAATAGCAATGTTGCATTCAAACGTTACTGTGCGAAGTTAAAATGCTTCCAAGCATCAGTATTCACTTGAGGCACCACCATTCCCATCTGAAATTTGAGGGAGATAGAGGGAGTGGGGGTAGGGAGAGAAAGAGAAAAATCTTTTTTTCAGTATTACGTGTTGATAAATCCAAAAATAGAAACATTTTCCAAGCAAATTTTCTACGTGCAAGTATCCCAGTTTCCCAGCAACTCTGTTGGTGCTATAATGTTGACTTGGTGGGAAAGCAGCTCTGGACAAGAAACTAAGAGCTTTCTTGGAGTCTATTCATAACCCTGCATTTGCATTTGATAAATTGCTTCTTTGTTACAGCAACTCCCCTTTAACGTGATGATTGATTATTCTTGTTTTACACAAAAAATATTTGGTTTAAAATGCTAATCTTTCAGCATTTTCTGTACCATCAGGTCAAAAGTTCTGTCAAAATGTTCCAAAACTTCCAGGAAGTTGTTTAGGTATTTTTCTCAATTAAAAACCATTTTACATAGGCTAAGTTTCTCTATATTTTATATAAAACCAGCACTAATTTTTATAGCCTGGTTTTAATAGGTTTAAAACAAAATATTTAATTATCTAGACTGTTATTTAAAGCCAAAAGAAGTTGAGTTATAACACTGTTGTAGCCATAGCAAGAAATGAAAAATTTTGCCTGGTGTTTTCAATTTATATTCCAAATATTTGTCAATTCCCAAAACTGCATTCACAATTCCTTGAAAGAAAAGCACAGGATCCAAGTTTCTCCTAATTTATGCAGTCGTAATTTTTTTTGACATAATGGAGTTATTCATTCAGCGTGAGCAGGACCACACTCTGAGCAAGCTGGACCTTAAAGATACATATTCCAACCAAGCTGATGCCAAGGGGAGTGCTTCCTTAGGACTCTTTAGCAGGAATTCACCCAGGCAATCCCTCTGCCACAGCTTCATCAGCCTTTTAGGGACAGCAGTGCAAGATTCCTCCAGAATTCGGAGCTACCCCAGCAAGTGAGGTGAGCTAGTCAGGCAGAGATTTAGTTTCTGCCACCATCCAAAAAAAGAAGTTTTTATCGTCATTGTACTTCTGGTGAGGGGCCCAACACAGCCCAGCCCTGAGGTATTTAATAAAGAGTGGCCTCCTGTCACCTCCTCTGCAGGCCCATCCAAGCAATGCCTTGGGAACTGGGCACACAGCAATCAGCATCCACCTGCAGCTTGAGAAACACCCAGCCCACACATGCTCTGCTCCTCTGCATCCTCTGCTACTTCAAGTTCAGCTTTTCCCCAAGCACTCTGTAAAAATTTTCTCCACTTAACCTCAAATTGCCTTTCTCCCCTGCTCACAACTGGAGCTGAAATGAAAAAAATAAGCTTGGCTTGTCTTGGAGCGTCAAGAAATAAAACCAGCTTTGAAACAACTGCAGAACAGCAGAAGCAGGTTTCAGTGGGACTTCTAATGTGCTGCGAATTACACTCGTGCTTAATTAAATTACCTTGCTGACTCAGAGCCTAAATTAATGGGAGATACACTCTTCAGTGCTTATTTGGCTTGGGTAATTAAAGAAAGTAACAAAATGAGATTTTAGATCGAATGTAAATGGAAGTTTCAGTAATTAAGTATTTCTTTATTCCAGCACCTGCCGTGGCTGTTTGGGATATAGCAAATGTAGGAATAGGTGAACAAATTTCTTCAGCTGCTTCCTCTGCTACAGAAACCAAATGGGGGAATTCTTAAGAACCAATCCTGCCTCATCCTGATCCATTTGTAAATATTTTCTTGCAAGCCAATAAACACTTTCTTAGTCTCCTTTGTACCCCCTGGTTCTGGGTTCCATTTGAAGCCAACAAGTGGGAGCACGAGCTATTTACTTATTTACTTTAAGCCTGGAAAACCAGGAGAGACTTTGAAAAGGTTGGTTTTTTCTTGAGAAGGGGATGAAATTTCACACTGGCTCTTATTGAAACCAGTTCCCATATCCCAGGCTCTTCCTCTCACAACCCCATCTCTCCCCCACCCACATAATTTGCCCATTTCTGCATCAAATCAGGTATAATAAATCCTATTCCCTAAAGACGAGAACCTATTTCCTCTCCATCGCACGAGGGCAGCTCTACCCGGGGCTGTGAAATGGCACCGGGGCAGTGGAGGATATGCTTTGGAGCACTGATTTGAATTAAACTGGCATTGAAACTAAAGCCCCCTGAACAGAGTTTCTTTTTGCAGCACTAATAAAATCTGCGTTCTTGGCAGCAGGGCCCAAAATCTGGCTGGTGCACTGAAAGCAGAAACCCTTCCCCTGGCTGGGGTCGCCCCTTTCCTTCCCTGGGCTGCCAAGAACCACAGGTCCCTGCTGGAGGGGAACACCCATCACAGCCTCTCCTGGTTTAGGGATACCAATTCATCTGTCCCTGTCCTCAGCTGACGGAAAAAAAAATGTATCTGGACAGAAATGAGCGAATGCGGAAAAAAAATGCTGGTAAAGTCATGAATTTTTCCAGGTTTTTGTTTTGATGCATAAGCTTAAGTCTCCAAGAAACCTTTCTGCAAGTTAAGATGGAACTGCAAACGTGATAAACTGAGCTCTGTGCTTTGCTGGAATAACCAAAATCTATGGACCACACTCACTTCCACTGGAGGAGACTGAGTCAGTTCAGCAGCTTTCTATACCAAGTTGTTATTAATGTTTCTTTGTTGTCACCTGGATTTATCATCCAGTGTGTCCAAGTAATTCTGAAATCCATCTTTGTGCAACGGCACCTTGTACATTATTTCTAGTGAGACACCAGTGAGTCTCCCCATAAAGACCAGCCCCATAAAGCAGCCTCTGCTCTCCCACAGGACACAAAGAGGAATGAAAACCCATTCAAAGGGAATCTCGAAACTCTACAGCAGCGAGTCACCCAAGGAAAAAGCTCGTGATGATTTGAAGAGCCTCTCAAGTTTCCTGCAGCATGGCATCCGCCATCCTGCTGGGAGCTCCTTGTTCCCCCAGATGCCCCATTACTCATGGTGCTATATTGTTATGGTCTTCTACAAGCAGCACTGGCAATGTCAGCAAATAAACTATGGAAGCCCAAATTAGTTTCCCTTCAAGATCTAGGAGGGGAAACATTGCCACCGAGGGATCGTTGTCTATTGTACCTTGCCTTTGCAAGGATTTCATTGGGAAAAGCACAGGTGTTGAAGAGAAAGTTAAAAACACAAAAAGAGGACCCCAGGGCTGTTTTATCTGGTTTGCTATTCCTGGTATTCTGCTGTCAAGTCTCTCATCGCTATCTGGAAACTTTCTAGAATTATTGGAGTGATATAACACCTTCTTCTAAACTTGAAATCTCTTCAGCCTGCAAACAACCCTGAAGGGCCATACCTGCCCTGCTGCTTCCTGTCCCAAGGAAAACTTTTCAGTGCCTGGCCTTTCAATCACACTGCCATCCCATGTGTCCACAGCCCTGTCCTGGATTAGCCCTTGGTCTCCCAAACCAGCAAGAGAATCCACTCAGCGCCAGGATAAACCCCTTTGTTCAGGTAACATTACCAGCTTGGCAATCGCCTTCCTAAATGACAAATGTCTTTTCCTTAAAAAAACCCCACAACTTTTGTGTTACACACAGGAAAAGTGCCCAACCTGTTACATCAATGGATTTTAATTCCAGACCTCTCAATCCTCGATACTCCTCTCCAAGAATACTAAACTTGACTACTTGCTACGAGTTTTACAAATTAACATGGGTCACCGATCTGCCAAAGCCTTAATAAACCCGATTTATATGCATTATAAAATTCTTTCAGAGTCTTGTGGAAAAAATTACTTTTCCGGGAGAAAAAAGAAATAAAATTAAAAAAAAATAATCTGTAAAATCCAACCTTTTTGTGAATTGTACTTGCCAGCTGCACGAGAGCCCACCAAGGATATTACTCTAACCACAAAAGTCATGCTCTTGGAGATCAATCTCCTAGCAAAACTCAAATAAGAAAAATAAATCACTCCATCCCAAGCAGAAGATGTAGATTTTGCTTTGAAAACCGTTCCCCTGATCTGCCACGCTCATTTCTCTAAATAAGCTCCAATCTGAATGCAGCTTTCTTGCAAGGAGAAAAATGGCACAGTCACCCAGATAAACATTCCCCAAAGGCTCCCTTGTTGTGTGCAAGAGCATTAATAATGAGTTATCTCTGCTAGAAGCATTTCAACATAACACACCCGAGTGTCTTACTGGTGAGCTTTGATTTGCTTTGTGTTCTTGCTTTATTTTTATAGTCACATAACTCTCTGCATCATCTGACTGTGAGGGTCAATCCCACGCAGGAAAAAAAAAGAGAAATAATCTATTTCTCTGGTGTTACGGCACATGCAGTACAGTGGAGGGTTAATTAACTCCCATCTCCCCCTACTTCCCTTGGAAAATGATTATGCTTGCTAATAAACCTCACAGTTATGAGGCTTTTATGAACTTACACACCCTGCAGTAATTTCAAGTGCATGTGAGGTTTGCTCAGCTGTTTGAACACTTCTCACCTCAGTCACCCTTTCTGCCTGGGAACTCAGGCCCCAGCAAAGCTTGACATCACTGAAAAGTAACTGTGTGATTGAAAGCGAAGGGGATTCCTGCACATTCATTCCTTCCATGACTAATTGGAGGGTTTGGAGATATTTTTCCTTTACTACTAAATGGAGCTCTGTTGCCAGAGGCTGAGAGCTGGGGAGCTGGGTGTTTGACATGCCCTGGATTTATTATCTGATCTCCAAGTGAGCCACTTAAACCTCCAGGGATTTCATTTTACCACCAGCGAAACAAGTAACAATCACCACCTACTACCTTGAGGTGCCTTCAAGGTTCCAGTGGAAATGCCATCTCAAGGCATGGCAAGTGTTGAACTGTGGGATTAAGTTCTTTTCCCCAGCTTCCCACAGAAGTTCTCGCCCTTAGGAGAGCAGAGAACGCAGAGCGTGTATCTCTTAAAGAACCCACTCAATGCTACAGGGTAAATAAAAGTAATCAGTAAAGGAAGCAGGACACACTGTTTCTCTCTCCACACCAGATTCCTGTGGCACAACAAAGAACACTCTCAGAGAGCCTCTCTCAGGAACATCCCACCATCCAGCTGGTTCCCAAGCTAATATCCATGAACAGTCTGCTCGTAGAGGACTGACTCAACATGCTGACAACTTTACTTCTGCTCATTAAAATACTTATAAGATAAACAAACTACATGTAATATTTTCCAAAACACTGCAAATAAACACTGCACCAATTCCAGTAGGGACCTTGTAGAAGAGTAAAAAAAATAAAGAGCTTGAATAGATATTTCTAAATAAAAAGAAAACTGATCCATACAACAGCTTTTCCATCTCCAAATTCCTGAGAAAACTGATGGAGATCACGGGTGTCCCAAGAACAAGTGAGAGCTGCAAGGCATCATCCTCTGATTTTTCTGACTCTGGGGAAAGCAGATGCCAGAAACATTCTGTACTGCAGCTACAACTGGTAGGAGAAGAAAAACCAAACTGCTTTCCTTGTTTTTAATAAATGAAGTAATGACTATTTTTTCTTTCTGAAAGGAATTAAAGGAGGTTGAAAAAATAGAGGGAAGGATAAAATTTGCAATTTTTGATTTGGGAGATGTGCTTTCATGGTGGCCTCAAAAAAAAAAAAAAAAAAAAAAAGGAGAGAAAAATAGCATTTTTACCAACAAAACGATTTCTTTCTTAACAATCCCACACTTTGGCAAAACGTTTTAAGAGATCCTAAGTCATTGCAAACCCCAGTCACAGAAGGAGGCTTTGCACATCCATGTCCCAGTGCACACAAAAATCACACTGCACCCCTCAATATATTCTCAGAGTACTTGGCAACAATGCATTCAATATAACCGTGGTTGTATGTTGGCTCTTTTTTCCTGTACTCAGAGGTGGAAGACTTACGAAGTGGTGTCTTTCATCTTCAGAAGTTTGTACGAGGCTTTTTTATTAAATATACACATTGCAAGGTTTGCTGAGGGTAAAGTCAACAAACTGTGCCCAGCAGCTGGAACAGGGAGCAGAGAAACCAGTTCCTGTTGGGGCCAAGTCTTACAGCTTCAGATTAGTCACCAGGAGAGCCCAGTGCTCAGACAGAGCAGCTTTGTTCTCATCCCAGAAAATCCCATCGCATCCTGGGAAGCTCCCACTCTCAGAGGCCTCATCACAGTGTTCTTACAGTTTGGTTTAGGGCTTCTTTTAGAGCTGGGAAATTCCCCATGAGCTGCAGTGCTACACTGCTCCTGTCTCAGTGCTGAACTAAGCTGTCTCCCACTGCTCACGAGGAGTCCAGGCTGTCGTGATTTACTCCACTTTATTTACAGTGCACATCAGACAACAGTTTGTGTTGATAATGATCCCTATAAAAGCTTTTTATATGCACACAAAATAGATTAACTCCCCACACTAGGGGCTGCCTTGAACATTTCCTGACCTATACCTACACCTCTTTGGCCTGGTGAACAGCAAGTCAGCACAACATACAGGGGTCTTCTTCAAGGACAGACAAGTCCTTATTTACATCCTGCAAAATTAACACCTTTGGAGAGAAAGGATACTACAGTCAAAGTTCACATACTGCAGCAGGTCAGTGTTGGATGACAAGCTGGTATTGCTACCCCCAGCCCTGCAGACTCTCTGCTTACTAACTGGTTTTCCATTACAGCAAGAGTTTATCACATCAGTTTGAAACAGTACAGTAGGTGAAAATCATCCCTTCAATCAGGGCACAGAAAATTTGTATCACACTATTTCAAAACTTTCACCATGAGAAACAGTTTAATTTACTACTCTCAAGTGTGACTAAAATTGGAGGATCTGACTTGAAAAATGATTATGTATTCTTCATGCTACACAAGCATGCCTGAATTTGCTTCATCTGACATAGAGAAACACAAGGATGGCAACATTCTCTCCTTCACATGGAAAGATATCATCCTCATACCAGACTTGCTCTGCGTCCTCAGCCCTGCAGATCTCCAGTCCTGATCGAGCAGTGAACTTAAGCAAACCTGCCACCTTGGGAGGTAAGTCCATGAGGACAGTCCAGTCTCCTCCACACAACATGTCTCTTCTCCAGCTCATCGCCTCATTTGAAGTCCAACCTGAACACCAGATGAAGGCTGAGCTTTCAGAGCCAGGAGGAAGCAATTAAAAGATATATCCAGTACCTGAATGCTTCCAGGGGGAAAAAGGAAGCTCTGTGGCAATCCCTCACCTCTTTAAGAAGGGGGATGTAGGCTTTGCCCAATAATAAAAGTTTAATGGCAGTTATTTTATGTGCTGTCAGAGTGATCCCCACATGGATCCTCTGCTTGGACTGAAATTCAAGACATTTAGATGCACAACACTGACCTGCAAGGCACAGGTCGAAGTCATACTCGCTATCAGGTTTTTATAAGGGTTATGTAGCAGAGCAACGTACAGGATGCACACTTTTCAGACAGGCAGGGAAGTTTTGGAAACCAAAAGCTCCTTGTGACAGCAGATGGGATCAACTTACAACATTACAGACCTCACAGTCAGCAGGGCTTGTGTGTACCCTACAAAAGATTTCAAAGCAGATTTCAGTGGTTGCTACCGCACCAGCACGACACAAACGCACCAAAGCGGAGCTGGGTGTCCCCAGAACAGCATCCCTGGGGATCAGAGGATGCCAGGGAACGTGCTGCTCCTGCAGAATCCCAGCACAGGGCGTGCCAGGGACAGACAGTGTGTGGGAAGCAATGCCTGCAGCAAAGGGGCTTCCAACCAGAGCACCTTGGCTGGGCTGCAACAGGGTAATTTGGTACTTTCCCACACGGTCAGCCAGCTCTCCTGGCCAGCAGGAGAGGGATGCAGCAGAAACATCTTTCTTTCAAAGGATTACTCCTGGCTCTGGAGAGGTTTGTAATTTTTGGCAGCCTTGGGATGGGCTGTGCAAAGGGAAAAGGAACCTCTTCGCTCCCTCTCCCACACCGTGTCCACGCAAGGCCCAGCCTTAACGTAGCTCTTAATAAAAAAGCACAGATGTGCCCTGTAGGCACATAAAGACTGAGAGAAACAGCAAAAAAGAGAAACAAGATGTTCCTGTGTGTTTCATAAAGCGGTATATAAGCATAATGCAACCTACTTTCCTAGATAGAAAATGAAATATCTCAAAAAGTATTGAATCCTTGGTGGATTTTCTCAGTGGATCGGCACGAAGCTCTTTAGCCCAGATGTTTCCATAACTCTGATGCATTAGGAGCTGCACAGCATTGTGGCCAAGTGCTAACACAGTGAACTGTAATGTAAAACATGTAAAGATGCTGGCTTCCAGAGTGATTGGAAGTTTTCACTCTAACCACTCCGCTTCCTCATGCAGCTATATTTTCTTTACAATACGCACTTGTATTTTAGGGCACATTTCCCTCTCCCCCATCAAAACCTAATTCTCTGGAAGAAAATAACAGGGGCCAACTCGAGATTGCCATGGAGTCTTTCAGAAATGGAAATCTCGCCTCTGAGCAGCAAATCTCATACTACAGGCAAGTGCAGGGCCAACAAGCCACAGCTGGGCACCACATGAGCAGGTGAAGAAGTGATGGTGAGATTTTTGATGACAACTTGGTGTCCAAAAGACAGAGTGTCTCACTGCGAGGCTCTGGTTTGCATCTGTAATGGATTTAGGGATTTGTAGAGGTAGTTTTAAAGATATCTAAGCAGGTGCAATGTGTATGTTGGAATGGCCTGACCAAGGGAAGAAGCAATAATGGGAATATGGAGCAGCACAAAGAAAAGTAACAGCATGTGCACAGAACGATACAAGACAAAGAGTGCAAAGAAAGAAACTTGTAGTCTCTATAGGAGAGTAATGCAATAGAATACCTTGCAGTGAGAGTCCATTTGGAAAAATCTCTCACTATAATTAATTATTCAGAAGAGTTTAAAATATTTCAGAGATGATTTCTACATGATCTACCTGCCAGGATGAGAGCTGAGAGTTTTGTGATTCTTTGAGACCTTGATAGTTTAAAAAGACAAAACACAACCCTAGGTTAATGAAAATGAACTCCTGCTACAGCTCTGAACTTGCAATCACAACTCTGTGTTCACGTATGCACTTGTAAAACCACAGCCCCAGAACCACAAGCTCAGGGGCTCAGCCAGGAGTTTTACTTTAAAAAAAAAAATAATAAAAATAGGGTTCTTTAATACCTCAAAATAGTGTAAAGAGAATAAGCCACACCACTTGTTCCCAAAAGGAACCTGTACTGATAATTTTGGAGAGAAAAAAAGGGAACCCGGCATGAGTCCAAAAGGGCACCACACAATCCAGACAAAACATTCCACCACAGTACAGACCCGGCACATTCTAACCCTCAACACTTAGTCAAAATCCAACCCCCCAGCTTTAAGCTACCCAAAACATCAAGAAAGGAGCAAGAAAAAAGAAGAAGAGGGAGCAAGAAGAGAGAAGAAGGAGAAAGAGAGACAGACTACGTAGTTACCTGTGGCAGGCCAGCTCTCAGGTGTCCAGATGGCAGGGCCCGACCGTGTGGGGAGCACACGCCTTTGATTTATCTGCTGGGGCCCTGTGGCCTCCCTCAGGCGGGGCCTCGGAGCCACTGGTCACTCTGAGGCTCCAGGGCAGGGTGGGGGCACTGTCCCCACTGTCCCTGCCAGGCCGGGCTGGGTTAGGGGCTCCCGGAGCTGAGGGCACTGTCCCCACTGTCCCTGCCAGGGGCTCCCGGAGCTGTGGGCACTGTCCCCACTGTCCCAGCTCCCGGAGCTGTGGGCACTGTCCCCACTGTCCCTGCCAGGCCGGGCCGGTGAGGGGCTCCCGGAGCGGAGCCGTGAGGGAAGCTTCCCCCGGCCGGCCGTTGGAGCTGCTCCGGGGTTTCCCTGTGTGGCCTCCAGGGGCCGCCAGGAGGGACCCGACACCGCAGGCCATGGAGGGTTTGTTTCACCGCTACAAGAGAAATGTTTAGGGGCCAAATTTCCTATATAGCACTTGCCAACTGTTCTGCCTTTTTTTTTCCCTACCCCCCATGGCAACACAGCAACTTGTCATTCAGCTCTCTTTCCCAACATAACCGCTTTTAATTCACATTACTGGCTGTTAGTTTTATTTAAAATATGATGAGACTTTCAAATAATGAGATTAAATGTATTTCATTAAATGAGTCTGTAAAGCCATAGCATGTGGCGGAATTTTTTCTCCTATGTTACAGAGCTTAATCCCAAACCTATTTATTCCCAGATAATTTAAACCTTTTTAAGTTGGATACAGTCCTTGATAGCTGTCGGACAAAAGCTGATGACATCTGTAACCGCTAGATAGCTCTCCTCTCTTTAACAACCAGAGTTATTATAATCTATTTAGGAAAAAAGTCAAACATTCACCATGTACTAGACTGTTCTACAATTAAAACCTAATTCTTGTATCATCCATATCATCCTTATCTATTTGCCAAAGGTTAAATGAAGCAACAATTATGTTACATTCCTTAAAATCATAGTAATTTGAAAAAGGAAAACACGTGGGGTAGTAAAAGGAGGAGGAATAGTCTTGAGATATTCTCAAACTACACAAAAATTGTCAAATAACCATTATTGTCACGTGAAAATAAGCATTCAAATCCCAAACTCCCAGACCTGAATATTGAAACAATTATTTATCGCCTAACACGGTTTTTGAAAACCGTGACAAAAAATTCAGAATAAGGAAGTCCTAATAATCCAAATGCACATTTGCCTTGGGTTTAACTTACTTTCTTCTCTATCACTTCTCCTGTAGCAGCTTTAATGGAGAAATCCATAAATGACTGGCTTAGAAATAGAGAGGCTCCATTGGAAAGAATGCCAAAAACCTGGCCAGGGGCAGGACTTCCATTGGGAACTCAATATTCATGTGCACAAAACACAGGATAACCACTCCACCTGCAAAGGCAACGTGGGCAATTCTGCAGTAGTTCAAGTAGTTTCTATTCTTACAGTTTTAACTGCAATGTGCTTTGGGGAATGGGATTGACTCAATTCAACCACTGATAACAAAGGCCATCAGCAGCACCTGAACGTTTCATTTAGAAATTCCATCCATCTTCATTAGTAAACAAAAGTGGTTTTTCTCCATTTCAAATACAATCCTAAATAGTGAAATAATGGCTTAAAAATTGCAATCATTACTCACTGGGATTCTGCAAACACTGGTGTCCCAATTCTCTTTTTCCACAGAACTACTAACAAGACCATTGTCTACCTCTATACAAATAATAGACAGTAAGGACCTCATCAGAAATGAGCACTTGCATTATCCAGTTTCAACACTTCATTTTGCAGAATTACTCCCTTCCTGTGTAATTTGTAGTGATGTTTAGCTGGCTTCCCAAATGGTTCAGTGTCCACTCTGCTTAACTAGCTTCAGTTTTTTCCAGAATATAATTGTTCCAGCAAAATCACTTCCCCGATATATAGCCCTGATATTTTCTGTGTGTTTCTATGTGAAACCGCATTTTTGAGTAAACACAGTGACAGAGACACAGCAAAATGCCTGCAGAGGAGAAACAACAGCTCCAACAGCTGAGCTGAGAGAAGCTAATTTGCTAATATTTCATAGAATGTGTCACCCAAAAGCACTGGAAAGAAATAAATCATCACAACTCAGACACTCTGCTATTGTTATGTTCATTCTCAGTACCAAGACCTTCCATATTTCCTCATATGAAAGTTATCAAAACTTAGTGTGCCTCAAACATATGAGGCCAACATTACCTGTGTGCTTTAAAGCTCCTGTGTTGTTGATCAGCAAACCTGTAGACTGGCTGGTCCATAAATTAGTGCACTTCTTTTTGCTCTTCAAATACAGCATATCTCTGGGTTTGATGCAGTGATTCCTGAAATAAAATTTATCTTGGTTGTAAGAGCAGAAATGTATTGCTGAGTTGCTGTAAAATTTGTTCTATGATATCTTTTGCTTTGTTCACCAAAAGAAAAAAAAAGGAAAAAAAAGGAGGATAGCAGTGATTTTATTATGAAAAAAAGACTCCCCAGTGCACAGGCATGGGAATGTTATTTATTACTGTGAAAAACTAGGGCCATGACAGGAACAATCACAGGCCCCTGGTCTCAGTGTCTGTAGGTGAGGTTTAGGTCCAGCTGGTCCTGTCTCAGGTGGGGTCAGCTCTGCTCCTGTTTTAATGATTCTGTGGTGGTACTTTAACATCTACCTTTTTTTGACAAGGGGAACTGCAGCACTGATATCTAGAGATAAGATCAGGCCCATCAGGTGTTGCTGGGGATATCTTCCCACACACTATCGACCTGTTTTTGCCACTCAGAGGACTCACAGTGCCATTTCCCATTCAGCAAGGCAACACTAGCATTCATTATAAGCATTTACTCCAGCAACAGCCATCTCTGAGAGACTTCAAGGTCAATTTTGGATGGATTAGCTGCAATATTAGATCAGATGCAGAATGTTTAAAGTTTAGAAGTATTACTGCACTGTGGTCTTGCAATGCATTAGGAACACACTGTTGTAACAATTTCTCCCAAATTCCATTAGGGATGTGGCTTATAAAATATTTCTAATTACAAGTGGGCCTACGTATGTAGCCAGCTTTCTTCCTCTCAGACACACCAGCAGAGAAGGCTGATGTGATACAGCCTCTACCCATGACAAATCCATGCCTGTCACAGAGGTTTCTTACAGTGATGGATGGACTTAAGATAACAATGCAGACAAAGACCAAGTTATGATTTTTCATATTTGATATGTCTTCATTTCCTCTTTCTTACTCCTGCCCCCTCAGGGATTCTGCAGATCCAGTAGGAGATTGCTCACCTGGAATACAAAACCCAGGGCCTCCACCTACGAACTTTATTTATTGATGTCACTTCTGTGAAAGCTCTGGGGGTGGTTGCTTACATTCCACCCCCACCACTAATCCTTTCTTCATATCCTTACTCTATCCTAGCTACTGTGTCACTCCTTTTGCCAGCTGCCTTTCTTTTTTCTCCCCATTGCAAAGATGCCTGAAACAATAACCAGTGGAAGTAAACCATCCCCACTGAGCAATGTTTGAATGCCCTTACCTCAGTTATTGTCACCACAATAGCCTTTAGCGCACTCAGAATTACACAACGGAAAGCTGCCAGTCAGCTTTTAAAGGAGTAAATGATCTGGAGTTAACAACAGCAAGCAAACAAAAGGAAAAATGCAGAACAAGCTACTGTATGGAATTTGTTGCTTTATAGTGCTTAAAGGATCTTTTTTTTTTTTTTTTAAATGTAAACAGCAGTGGCACAAAACATCTCTGTTGTGGCGCCAGAGATATAAAGAATTCCGTGCCCTGTCTACATAACCAGGCATTACCTCATCATTAAATAAAGCTGTCCTTAACTGTGGGGTCAAACAAAAATTTATTTCTTCAGTTCCTTGTGTGGAACCAGGGAGCAAAAGATGCAAAAAGAGACCAAGCTCCTTTCCATTAAGAAACACGTGCTGTCTGTGGTTAAGGAGATGACACCGAACAACTGGTACAAAAAGACTGCAAATCACCAAAATCAGGGGAGGTCACAGCTGTGCAGCATCTTGACAAAACCAGTCTTTTTCAAGCACAAGCCAGTTTCAAAAGCATCCAAGTGGTTCCAAGCACATGAAAGCAAACCATGTCATAAGTGTTTTACTCTTCAGGAAAACTTTTGTTTAAAACCATCATGGACTCTTGTGGATCCCTTGCAAGAGAAGAGCTTCCTAAGGGGAGGTCCAGAGTCTGCTTCATGGCTAAAACCAGCTGTTCCCAAGGCTGATATAACATCAGTCCTCTCTGTTGACTCAATACTCAACTTTCAAAGATATGCAGATTATACTCATATCCCACTGTTTGGGAAATAGTCCTTACAAATTGTTTTCACCCATCAGTTTGCTCAGTCTCTACGTAATTTTTGGCTTTGTCCTCAAAATCTCAGAGCTGCAGAGAACTTCCAAATTCAGAGCTCCAAAGCAATTCTGAAAATTGTAAAATCAATTACGTTGTAAAATGTTTAAGAGATAGAGATTACACTTTATCTAGAGGCAGCCCCAATACACAGAGTAGTGTCACGACACAAAGCGTCACTTGCAGTTCCTCCGCAGCAACTGCCCCCGAGAAGCACAACACAGTAGGTGGTGCAGCTGGAACAAAAATGGTTCATTCCATTTGCAAGCCATGAAATAAGTCTGCATTTCAAACAAAACAAACTTTATCAAGGAAACAGCCATTCCATTGCAAGAGCCCCCAGATACCCATTGTTAATTGCATAGAATTATATCATCAAGGCCTTGTCTAAAGCTGCCCTCCACCCAGCCAGTGCAGGGTCTTGCTTTGTTTGCACATACCCTGTCTGCAAGTCTGCTAAGCCTGGTCTCACAAACCCTACCAGTCCGTGCCCAAAGCAAACAATACATTGCATATCTGTTTATAAAGCATAAAAATAAGAACCCAGGGAACAAACTGGTAGTTACTGCTTAAGAAACAATAGCCCTCTCTGTCCTCAGTATGGTGACACCTCATAAACACCCTCTTCTTTTTAAGGAAGACCAAAACCAATGCCCTGAGGGCCCAGAGAGAGGGCAAAGAAAAAGAAGAGAAAGATTCAACACCTTCTGGCAATCAAACCCTGGTGCCTCACACCACTAAAAGTTTTACAATGTTTTCAGGGCTGTGGTTGACTTAAAAATTTCTTATCATATCATAGTAGGTGTAAGAAAGCTCATTTGGCATAATCTGTCACCTGAGAATGTGAAAATAGGTCACATCAATAAAAAAGTGTGAGACGCTTCCCTAAAAACACGAGTACATCCAGACAGAGAACCACGGGCAGCTATCAATTATTTAAGGGAAAATCCGGCTGGAGACAGCCATGCCAAGCACCTGAATCCACTGCAGTGGTGGAAGTAGACACATCTGCTTGGGGACTTCAAAGCTTTCATGAGTTAAGACTCATGGTACACCAACAGAGAGCAAGCTCTGAGGAAGGTTGCAGTGAGTGAGTGGGGTTTGGGGGAGCTCAGCCTGCTGTGGCTGCTGAAGGTTAGCAATGCACAGGACACACAGTGAGAAGTCAGGACTTGCAAGGGATCTTTCCTAAGTTAACATTTCCATGCCACAGCTGCTCGCTTTAAGAGTGCTCCCATTAAAAGGCCTAATGAAAAGTCAAGTGAGTGATGTTGCAGGCTGGAAAAAGTCCTCCTTCTGACAAACTGATTAACTAGGAAGCCTCCACCAGCCCTTCTTGGATGCATTCCCAGCCAAGTCTCTCGTGTTTCTGCTATTCCTCATCCTAGATAAATAAATTAATATGAAACATTACTCAAACATGGAGAAAGTCGTTTTCAACAGTGGATAGGAAGAGCCTTGATAATGGTGTACTTCATATTAAAAACACAAATATCTCAGCTTTTAAAGAGAGGACACCATTTCTTACAGTGTAATGTGCTCTCAGCTTAACAGACCATTTCAAAGTCATTCGGTTGTGAAAAGCAGATGAACACGGAATACTGCAGAAAACCTTACTTTTAAAATAGTTTTTTCCTTCTGTCAATATTCCTTCACAATAACTTGTGAAGTTTATGAAAAAAAAAAAAAGGTATTTCAAGCCATCACAAAAAATATTCAAATCAATTCACGCTTCTGTGTTTTTATAGGATATAAATCTTTCTTTTCTATGAAGTATTATACTTGTTACCTGGAAGCACAAGCTGCATCAACATTTGTCCGAAAGACAACAGTCAAAGCAAAAGGAAACCACACACCCCACCCAAACAAATTGCAATTACAGAAGCTTGGAGACAAAAGCTGCACAAGATGAAAACTGGGGGTGGAGTGAGACACACAAAAAAAGAGGATTTAATGGGAAACAAAAGAGGAAAGACTAGAGAAAAGAGGAAGAAAGAAGTGAACACTTAGAAGAAAAGACAGCTCTGGCAATTCACAAGCAGAATGCCTGACAGGAGAGAAGTAGAAAATTCAGCAGCAGAACTCGAAAGAAAAGCCCCAGTGGGACTGAGACCCAGAGGAAAGGCAAAGAGAGAAGGAGAAAAGGAGAGGGACAGATGAGCAGTAGGGTTGTCTGGCCACAACACAAAACCCTTCCCAGCCACATGGCTGGCAGGCAGCGCAGATAAATACAGCTCCTGAAGATTTGTCCAGGCACCAGTTTGTGGGGTGAAACCATCAGCAGTCCTTACAGAAGAACCCAAATTAAGTTAGAATAGGAGGGCTTTATTATGATTATGTCTCTAATTTTAGAGCTGTAACAATGGCCTAGGTCTATTTAGTGGCTCTGCTCTTAGTCTGGTGCTCTCCCACCACCTCCTGTTTTTCTTTGTATCACTGGCATGGCCAGAGCAGGCAGATGCAGAGTCTCCTGCCATTCACTCCTACTTGGAATTCACACTGGAGTGGAGGATGCCTGCTTACACAGAGTGGACTGGAGGGTACTTGCTGTGCCAAAATGCCCGACAGCAAAATCGGTGTGCAATGGGTTCTCAGGAGTGGAAACTGCAAAAGGTGGAGAGAGCCCTGACGTGGGTTCCTTCACCAGGGAATTTAAACATTCCAACCCCGAGAGTCCATAATGTACAAAAGAGAGTGATCAGGGCCAGGGATAAATCTATGGGATTCTGGCAGTAAATATGGGCCTCCAAGGTATGCTGATTATCTAAAGGGTGAAGAGCTACAGGTAGCCAGTCTTTCCCTAAACACAGAGGCCAGGCTGATTACTACCGTTATCCCTTGCCTGGATGCCTTTGGAGGATTTTATTCCCAGCAGTATTTTTAAATTAAAAAACAAAAACAAAAACAGCAAACCACAGCATGCAGTCATCAAATCTATTCACACATTCAGGGCTGACTGCATAATCAAAGGGAAATTACTTCATTGGGCTCATTGCCCAATAATGAGCAGGAAAGGGTGAGACTTCATTTCTTGGATTAATTGCAGGCAATAGGGATGACACCTCTAACCCCACAAAGCTGATATTCCTTGAATGGTTTATGATGACCATTTTGCTTACCATAGCCCTGGAAATGCAACACAAAGGACATCCAGAAAATAAATGAAGCTGCCATCATGTAGAAACTGCACATTTAAGAAGGAAGACTTTCCCTGCCTTGAAACATAGCCAACATTTTATATTTGCAAAATTATCTTCCAGTCCACAACGTCTGTCCTGGTTCAACAGGCATCTCTGCTTTAACCTACACGTCCTTTCATCTTACCACAGTTATTTAAGTTCTAATAAATTAGAGTGTTTAGAGGAGCAAACTTTAAGGAACTATCCCTTATAAAACAAATCCAAACCCTCCATTTTTTCTAATTCCCTTACTGCCCAGGCACTCTCCTCTGAACTTCAACTCCTCTATTTGCTTGTCTCAGATCTTCCAAAATCGTACCAGGGCTGACTCAGTTCTTGGAGCCAGTCATTAGGTTCCAGCTAGAGGCTGCTTCAGCTCATCTTTCAAGTGTTACATATTTCATCAAACTCCTGATGGATGCCTAAAATTAGCTACCTATTCTTAAAGCTCTTTTTTTTTTCAGTATTTAGCTCACGCTCTTAATTACTGGTTGTCAAACGAAGGTTAAGGATTTTATTTCTTTGCATGGTGCCAGATGAGATCAAATGCGTCAAAACGAATGTTCACAACATGTAACACCTCTTAAAATTTGATGTTGAGACCAAAACAAAACTGCTAAACAAAAAAAAAAAAGGTCCTTATTATCTCTTAATGAGAACCACTGATTATTTTTTACATTTCATTTGACAGTCTTCATCCTAATTAATTCTACGTGGCAAAGTTAAATTATCCTGGTTGATGAAGATCGTTCTGACTCCGAAATATACTTATTAAATGAAATTAAAGCATGCTGCTAATCAGGTGAACGAGCAGGTGTCACTAACCCAACAGCCCAACCCCAACAATGAGGTAATGGCAGGTACAGGGACAGAAACAAAGCACTGCTATTTAGAGACAGGAGCTTCCCTAAGAGGAAGAGCAATGTAGCTGTAAATCCCTAGAACCTTCGGGATCCTTTGCTTTTTAAATTGTCTTTGGTTTGCATCTCAAAAACCAGGCAGCATGTGTACAGCAAAGGGACTAAAGATGCCAAAGGTGGTTGGCAGGTTGTCCCAGAGCCAGGCAGACTGGCAGGGCTGAAAGCAGGGCTCGCTGTTCCACACAGCAAGGGCAGTTTGCCATCAGTGCCCACCAAGTTTTGGTGCATTCATCCAGCAAGTTACTTCAAAACGAACCAAACAGTCTGGGTTCAGTACCAGCTTCCAAGTGACTTTCACTACATCAGGACAGATTTGTTAGATCTCGAGTCAAGGCAGCCCCGTGTCTGGGTATGTCTGGGAATAACACGACACAGGTAAGCAGGGCCAGCAAAGATTGCATTTGGATGCGAGGATAATTTCTGAGTCAGCTTCAAAAGCTTTGTTTTGCTCAGTGACAAGTGAGATGATTAACACCAGAACTATTTGCTTTCATTTGCACAGAACACATGGTTCTCTGGCTGAAACTCTAAATTTTCCTGGCAAACCTCTGACACAAGAAAGGGCTGGCAGTCCAAATGTGTGTCAGGATGCAGGCTGACACAGGAACTTGGCTCTTGCTGAGCAGGAGAGATTCCTGGCCATGGCAGAATCTCTTTCGTGGCTCTGAGGAGAGGGGAAGGTTTCTGTGCTTGCCTGTCCTGGGTGCCTGGGAGCTGAGCCACTGGCTGTCACTGTCCCTCAGGGGTTCTGGAAAACACATTTTTCACAGGGATACAGGTGTACTTGAGAAGTCTTCTGGCTTACATGAATTCCTCACACAGCTTTTCAAAGATGAGACACGAGCACAAGCAAAGCGCCGTGTGCTCTGAAATCCTGTAGATTGAGCTCCTGAATATATTATTTACTACTTGTGCATAGCAATTACTCAAGGTTTTTCCAGGGGAGAGGAAGAAAAGTCTGTTTATGTTTCAGAGAAAGTCCTATGCTTCTCTAAATATACAAGAGGAAGTTTACCCAAATATTTTGCTCCCTGAAGTGTCCCCCTTTCCTGACATTTCCTCTCTTACTGAGTTGTCCAAGGGCATAATTAAGGCCAGATCTTATCTTCTAGGGACAAACACAGGTTCTATGCTAGAAAATAAAGTAGTTGAGCAGTTAGAACAGTTGCTGGCATCATATTATGGCCTGGATCCTTCAGGATTTTTTACTGGGCTTTTGAGGTATGCACTGAAATACAGAATAATAAAGTATGTTAACTGGTATTAATCTCTTCCCACTCTGAAGAGATGGCAGTCTAAAATAAGCAACATACAAGAAGCCAGAAGATGGATGCAGACTATTCTATCAGTTAAATTTGCATTCAGCTCAGCTCTCTCATTTGCAGAATAATTTGCACCTGTACTTTGCACCAGTTTGAGGCAGCATTCTTGGATCTGCAGTTGAAACTCGCAGAGAAGGTGTAAATAGAGACACATTAACTGTTTGTTTAGGTAGTTCAGATCCTGGGGTAATTGTGCTTAGATCTACAGGAGCAGTTCTGCACAGGAATAAATCATGTCATGTCATTCCGTGAGTGCACTTTTACTTGCAGAAGTCACTTGGCTGTGAAAGTATAGATCAAAACACTTATTTTTTCTTTCCACAATATCATAAAAAATATGTATTCCAACACAGGCATAACTTCCAATTAACTGTTCCAGCTTACCTTATGTGTCTGCAATTAACAGTGAATTGCATTTGCCATATTTCAGCCTGCCATCACTTTGTACAGATAAGGACTGAAAAAGCTGAGAGTTTAAATGTGTATCCCTTTTGGGGTAGGGCTCTGATTTGATTCAAATTACAATGGCATTTTTATTACTATATTTTAAAAGCAGTTTTCCCTGATTGCTAATCTGTAGATAGATGTGATTTTTGTGGCTTAACACAATCATGAGTCCCATTGTTATATGCGACTTCCCCCTCCTCAGTTTCTAAACGCAACAACTGAGAGATATGATTGTAACATTGAAAATAAAAAGAGGGCACAGAGATGCAACATATAATCTTGGTACTTAGTGAAACATATACTTTACAAGAACTGCATTTATACCCAGCATTGCTTTGCTCAGCCACTGTGCTGAGTTGTTTGATAAATACAGAGTTCCACACAACCAGCATTCCTCCGAGATGTATTATTGGGGCAGAATCTTTTCCCTCCACAGAGCCTTAGAAAACTAAATATAGATGCCTAAAATGAAACCTAAGTCATGAATTGCAATTGTAACACCAACCTGCATTAAAGCCAGCAAGAGTTTTGGGCACTCAAGAATGCAGGATGCTTTATATAAACCATCCCAGGCAAGAATCACATTACTAATTAGCAACTGGCCAAAATAAATAGGGATCAAGGACATTGTGAAGCTAAAACAAGAAGAAAACCTTACTCAAAATGCAAGCTAAACTTTTCTAGAGCTTTGAAAGTCCAGTTGCCCACTCTGATCTTTTTCTTGCAGGAAAAGTAACTGTGAGGTATTTTCCAAGCTTCTAGGTAAATGAGTCTTTTTTCCTCTTTCTTTTCAGGGAGATAGAATCAGCTGGATGAAGCTCTGCAGTGCCTTGGCATAGTCGACTGTCCCAAAACTCTCATTCTCCCCTAAGTTGTCCTTCTCTGCCAGTTCTATTGTCAGATGAAAGAGGCAGTTTAGGCAGCCTGCCAGAAGGACTTCTGTTCAACAGCAGGATTAACCTTCATTTTACAAGGTCCCCAACAGCAATCTTTTGGATCACTTTTTTTCCAGTATTCAACTCTGCTTTGTATTCTGAGGAGCAGATGACCCTTCCTTATCAACGAGGGACCTGGTCCTGCACCCTCCCCTACCTCTGTGGGCACAGCAGGCTCCTCCTGGCCTGCAAGGCTCAGAGCCCCGTTCTCCCACCAGTGCCTGCTCCCAGATGTAGATCACTATAAAGCTTTAGCTTTAATGCGAAGTTATACCTCTCCTTTCCAATCTTTCACTCTGGGAAATTAGAGAGAGGTTGGAATTGCAAATTCTGAAGTCACTGCCATGTTAAACCTCAGCCTTCTCCAACACCTCTCCACTCTTTTCGCACTGTTCTTCTCCACAGGAGCCCATCCTTCTCTTGACTTCATTTACCCTTGGGAATCTTTCAGCACACGGAATCGCTGCCAAGACATTGTAACCCACATCCCTTTCACTTAGGAGCAGAGGAACAACGATGTTCTGAAGTTACGGCTAAACACATAAAGGCACAAAGCCCTCCCGTGCTGCTGCTGCTGCCGCTGGAGGTGCAGCCCTGGCAGCACACTTTGGATGATCCACCATGCCAAGAAGCCTCTTTTCTACCTTCTAAAGGCCATTATGAAAGTGCCTAAGGTGCAGGATACCAGCAAAAGACACAGAAGTACCTTTCACATGCAAATGTAAGAATAGGAAAAGCTACCACTGGAGGCAAAGAATCAGCCAGAAATACAAATGCCAAATCCTGGCAAATGCAGCCAAAAGCAGTGTGTGCCTGGCTCCATGCACCCAAACTGAAGCTTTCCTGGCCCAAGAGATAACTAGGCCTGGGGAGGGAATGTGGAACTGTTTTAATGACAGAAAAAAATAAATCCTTTCTTTGCAACCCTGCTATCTTGTCAAGAAAACTGTTGTGGTATGGAAGGTGGATCATATGAAAAGATGGGCAACAGCCCACAGCCAGTCTGTGGTCTTCCAAGTTTTTACCAGAACATACTGGTCTTTGCCAAGCTGAGGAGGAAACATGCCAGTGAAAACAGATCTTCCTCCCAAGATGAGACCGATTACACTCCGTTTGTTCCAGGCCAACAGCTTCTGGTTTCCCCCAGTTCTGATTCAGGGTTTAGATTTTGCTCTCAGACGCTTTCCTCAAAGTCTGCTCCTCCAAGTCTTTGGCCACAACAGCAGTGTGGCAGGTAGTTCCAGGTCTGACTCCGAGTGGGTTTTGGCCTGCAATCAATCCATCACTTTGGTGTGATGCTTTTGTGCTGGTGGGTAAACCCTGTAAAGCTGTGAATCTTGTTTGCACCTCCTTGTGCCATCAGCACCGCGCTCAGATTCTGTGTCTCAGCCTCAGTTTTAACACCACTTGTTTACACATATCCTGTGGTTTCTCTGGGCAAGGCCAGGCACGTATAATCCTTCCTCAAAACAGGAGCTATGCTAAATATTATAATGTTTAGAATATATACATATGTGAGGGAAGCATTCCTTAGGATTACTGTGGTACAGCAAATAGCCCAATTAGAGACACAAGGAGGACTATATTCTTTCAAAATCATAGGATTAGGTCTTTTTCTAATGTACTTTTCAGGTTATTTAAGTTAGCCAAAGAATCTGGCTAAAGAACTGACTTGAAAAAACTTGGATCTGGACATCTACAACACACATTACACCTTTTTTCTAGTAAAGAATATGCAGCAGCTGATGTAAATCAACAAAGCTTTCTTGATTTCAGTGCAGCGGTGCCAACTCATAATGTACAAGGATTTAGCTGTACTGCTCCAGCTAAGAAACAGAATTTAATTCAAGCTGTCCAAATATACTTTTGACTCCTATATAAAATACAGAAGAAGAACAAATAAAGAAGAGATAGACTTGCTGAGACTATTCAGTGAGATGCCTTTTCCTTCTTTCCCAAAAATCCACATTAGTATGGCACTGACAACCCTTCACTCTTCTTAGTATTTTCTCTCTCTCTCAAAGGACTGTCATGGAATAACCTCATCCTACTTGCACAGCATTCCTGTCTCTCTTCAGCTCCCTCCCCTGCCTCAGTTATTTCCTTCTGATGCCTCAGGACACACAAGAACACTGGCTTAGAAAAGGGGTCTGTCACCTGCAACCTTTAGAAGGATCTCAGTCAGAAAGAGGGGAAAAAACACCACCAGAGCAAAAATCCTGCAGGTAATTTGGTGCAAGCAGCAAAACAGCTACTCACCGGTCCCTGTGTCCTTGTTTAACACCCAGAATCGTGTGCAGGTGTCCATAAATCCCAGTTCCAAGTTGTTGGGAGGTCTCATCCTTCCATGTATGGCTGTCCTGTACTCGGAACAACGTGCTGCTTCTGTCACTTTGTAAACATATGTATTATTAGTCCTGAAATCAAAAAGGTGATAAAGAAAAAGTCTGTCATTTGTAATGACGCAAGAGTTTGAGAGTCCCAGTTCCGTGTTGAATACCTGCTAATGCTGCCTGAGTGGCACCAGGTGAACAGATCTGCTCCTATTTCTGGCACAGCCCAGCAACATCTTTATGAGAGCACAGACTTGAAGTGAATTATTGAGATTAGGGGAAGATAAGAAAAGCCTCGATAAACAATGAAGAATTATACTAATACAAGTACATCATTATAAAAATATTATCTTTAAAGTCCACTTCATTCAATTTTTTTCATTCCCCAGTGGATGATCACATCTGGTAAGGCAGGGAGAAACTCAGAGCTGGTCACAGTGAGAGGGAAATTTGCTGTGATCACCAAGTAAATGCATTCTACACCTGAGAGCTTATGCCAGTGCCAGACTGGCACCTATGTATGGATACACCACTATGTCTGCACGACTTAAATGTATTTCAAGGCAGCTGGTTTTTCACATACTATTTCACAAAGTATTTCCTTCTCTGATAAAATATTAATAGAACACTTAATTGAAAATAAATAATACAGATATAGGTAACAACAGTAAAAAAATTCAATCAAGTCTGTAGAAATAAAAAGTAAAAACGCTGGAGAACCAACAAAACCTCCAAAAATTCTTTAAAATGTGACAGTGTCATATCACGTATTCAAGAGATATTTACTGATACTTTCTTTCTTTAGAGAAGCATGTAAGAAAATGAACTTGCAAAGCAACGTTTATTTTTTCTCGCCTCACTTTAATTAGATTACCCTACTTGGGTTTAAAAGACTTAGCTACACTATAATAATCTGTATCTGCCAGCCACAGATTTTTGCTTTGATGATCTTGTTGGGGGAGAAATTGAAAAGCACAGCAATAAAAAAATCATTGGTTACTTGCACACTTTAAGCCCAGGCTATTAGATTAGCCATTAATGGGAATCCCATCAGTGATGTCCATGAACTACAAATCAGGCAATGAAGCCAGTGAAAATTTGTTATTTGTAATTTGTAACTGAAGGGGAAATAAATAAATCACAAGATCTGCTGTCCAAGATCTTGAAAAATAACTCGGCCTTACCAAACTCTCCCTCAAGATCTGCAAACACACAGTTGTCCCGACCTCAAGGTCAACACAGAACATAAACCTGCCACTCTTCTCAGCTCCTGAGTCATCAAGAAGGGAATTCCTCCGAAGACAAAATGACTTATTTCTTAAAATAAAGTTATTTTAATGATGTTTATGAACTACCAGCAAGCTACACTTACCTTACCTGCTGTGTGATGCCAACCCTTTCTTAGAATTAAAGCAACATGACCCAGTTTGTGTTGTCATTCGGAAGGCAAGATTTACAAAACACGACGCTGATGGCTTACAGGGGGTGCTTCTCACTGAATATAACACTATTTTTAGCTCCCTTCAAACCACTGTAAACAAAAGACAAAACAATAGCTGACTACCAAAGCACAGAGAGACACTTCAATTTCTCAAGGAAACTTTTATCTCCTGACTAATGTAAAAGATGTGGAGTTTGGGGCAGATCATTTTAATAGAGAGATTGTATTTTCAGTCGATTACCCCATCTTCCCACCACAGATACATAAATCAGGCACACACTTTCTTAATTACTGAAGGGAGTGGCATTACAAATCTCTGCTTTTCCCAAGATCTAGAAGCTCATAAAATGAGAATAATGTGCATCATCTCCCTTGCATAGCTCCTGGCATGTCATCTGCACCCTCCCTCCAGCATAACTGAATGCTCTGTGGGATATTTGTAGTAATAGTCATCAGTCTCTCTAATGGAAGAAGCCTGGACAAAATATGGCACTTTAACTATCAGATGCTATTTCAGAAAAACAAATGCTAACATTTTCCGAATGCATCTGATTTTCTTACTAGTATTAAACTTGGCTATGTTGGTGAAAGCATTGGGCCATCAGGACTGAAGCTAAAACCAGCTGGAGAAAACGGGAGTAATGTAATTTCATGACATTTCTCTCTCACCAACTGACCCAAAGGAGGGACAGGATGGAGAAGGGCTGCTCTCAGGTGAGTTATCCGTGCCCCTTTCTGGTGCTGAATAAACCTACACTGTAACTCTACAGGCACTTAAACTCCTAATACTGGGTGGTATTTCATTACACGAGTCATATTTAACAGGGATAAGAGTCTGTTCCTCATGGAGAAAATTCAGAAGTCTGGAAGTTAACTTGCTTTCCTATTTTAGTTCCTGGTTGATAACCATTTTATTGCTTATTGCTTTACCATAATAAATCCAGATGCATTATGTTTAAATCTCTATCTGAGAGCTCCTATCAGCTCAGTTTCTATTTGAGTATAAGCTACTACTTTGATAGTTATTCCTATCACAGAGCCTGCAGAAAAAATGCTGATTACAGAGTGCAATAAAGATAAATCTTGGGTGCTGAGACAAACACAGTGTGATATAAGTTTGATTGCAATTGAGTGGAGATGCTGCCACTCAGAATTACTCCTGATTCTGCAGCGCAACTCAATCTTAAACCAAAGAACAAAGGAACAAAATCCCCCAGTTTGCAGAGTTCCTGACTTCTGAAGGGTCAGTGATAACGAGCATGCTCCCTGGGAGAGTAAAGCACCACAACACACAGCTCTGAACCTTCCAAAGCCCAGCTCCAAGCCTTGCCTTAGAAATACATTGCCAGGAAAACTTGTTCCCTTGAATAACTCAGCTTTGATTTCCACCAAAATCCTTATTATTCTAGAAGCCTGCCTTCTTACCTCCTACTTGTACTGTAGCTACTCATCATTTTCATCACCCAGTATATTTGATCACCATGCTCAGTAGAGATGCTGTAGGAACTGAGGTAACAGGAAACCTATTTTTCCAAGCTTCTCCATGACAAATATGGTATTTAATAAAATGATTCCACTGCCCAACCTGGAATTTTATGCTCCCTCTGAGCATGACATTTTTTGCACCTATGAAGTCAATCAAATGTCAATGTTATTTTTTCTTTTATTACCCAGGGCCAGTAGAGCAGTTTCAGTAAAAATAATTTATACCAACTGTTTCCAGTTAATGGAAATTCAAAGTCTTCAGACAGTGTTTTTTATTTCTGGTGCTTGAATTCTCAGAGAAATAGCGAAGCATAATTGATCCCATATGCTTTTTATTGTTTGCCACATGAAAGAATCACGATTTTTTGTGGATCATCGAATTATGCTGTGACCCTGTGCCAAGTCATCAGACAGCAAGGTCACATGTGATGAAGGTGCAGTGTTCAAAGCAGGAATAGCATGTATCATACCTTGGAATTGAAGGCTTATTTCACTTTGTGTGAGCCAACCCAGCCAAGACATTTTTTGGGGGTTTTCCACAGTCTCCTTGTAAACGATGGGAACCAGTCCAAGAAAATGTGCAAATATTCATTGCTAAACAACAGGATTACAGAACGCTCTCCTTTCTAAGAGTACATCCCATTGGAGCCAAGCCATTGCTTCAGCCTCTTCAGGGATGCTAAGAACCACCAATATGAGGTTAACTGCACCTTCCATATTTCAGGAATATCGCTGACACAGAAAAAGTGCCCTTTCTCCCACAGCTGTGCCTGCTGAAGCATCACGTTTGCTAATTGTTTGGAGTATTAATTCATCTGCTTTACAAAAACCACAGCTAAAGGAATACTTTTAGAAAATCCTGCAATTTTTCAGCTTTGGGGAAAAAAAAACCACTTATCACTTTGTGTGCAAGGTTGAGGAACTGAATCTTTTTACCATTCTTTGGCTAATTTTGTGAATCTACTTCACACTTTGACACCTGCTGTATCACTTCAAGCCGAAAACTTGCTGGCAGGGGAACATCACCTTCATGGCACATGTCCTTCCACAACGGAGCAATCGGGCACACGTCCAAAAACTACAATTCCAGCACCAAGTGGCAGTCAAACACCAAGGTTTAAAACTACTTAAGCCACTGCAGTGCTTCCAGCTTGGACAGGGCTTTAGGAAAAGGGAGGCACCTCCCATGCTCGGAAAGTTTGCCCTTCACATCATACAAGGAACAACATAACCCAGGGAGCCAGCAGGCAGACAGGGATATATCAGGAGTTACAAAGTCTCAGCTGCTCACAGGGGGTGTTGCACATGCCTTTCTCATCAGCACAACTACTTTTCTTTTTCATCTCACATATCAACCCATTCCTAAAATAATGTATACATCACCAAAAGAATGCATCAGAGATGGAAGAAATCAAACTTCCACCCAACAGTTCATGACACCAATATTACCCACTGAAGTTCAGTCGGCACTTTTTATCCAGTGGTGGGATTTCTGAGGAGAAACAGCAACGAAGGCAGATTTTATCTCTCAGCACTTCTCAGGCAGGAAATTTAATTTTTCACCTTCTGGAAGGGTTTCAGCTGTAAAGACTTTTGAAGGAACACAATGGCAGTATGACCCAACTTGATGGCTTTAAAGACAGGAAATAGTAAATTTATGGCAGGGACTGTGTTATAATCCAATATCTTGGCCTTTCTAAGAGACAGAACAAACGTGGCCTTGGGGCTTAGATGACTCTGGGGATGATCTCAGAATCTTTGTCACCATGGCTCCTCCAGGTCACGTGGATTTATGAAAAAAAAACCCCTCCCTCAAAACATGAGCAGGCAACCAAGACTGAGGAAGAGCCTTGTTAGTCCTCTCTGCACACAAAATTATAAATTGGCAAGTTTGCTGTTTTAAAGTTCTCCCTGCTTTTCTCTCTCCTTCATAAATAAATTAGCTCTGTTAAAGGGTTCCTTTATATCAGACCAAGACCAGAACTTTGAATGGCAGATTTCTCCAGGGCTTAAGCCCTTCATCTGCTGCTTAGGCCACAAGTAGAAGGCACAAATAAAGGAATGAGAAAACAGCCACAGCAAAAATTCTAGCTGATGTTCATCCTAGAAGACTTCTGAATTTGATTGACTGATCTTAAAAATGGGATTTGTCATTCCATAGACCAGTATCTGCTGCAAGAGGAGATGGAAAAATTGTAGTAGTATATGAGTAGCATATATGAGAGGCAAAGCAAATGTTTACCTGTCAAATACGTACAAATATGTGCAAACACCTATCAAGTGTAAATACCTACCTACAGAGTTTCTACACTCAAGAGGACATTTTATATTTGCCTCTTTTTTTTGGGAATCGCTTATGAATGCAGGATTACCCTTGCAGCTATTTCATTTTTCTTTTTTCTCCTCTTTTTTTTTTTTTTTTTTTTTTTTTTTAAATTACACATTCCTGGGTGTCTGCCTAGAGGGAATTTGGATGTTCTCAAAGAAAGGGAATGCTTAGGTCTGTCTCGGCAAGGGGAAATAAGATGTGGTTTTGCTGGAAATTGCTACAGAGAAAATAAAAGGGATTGGGAAGGAATCTGAAGTATTAAACCCCATGTAAGTCCAGCTCCCTGTTGTGAATTCAGCTGCAGTTTACAGCCAGTTTTGCTCTGTGTGTCTTGCCCTCGTTTTCTGAAATAATTCGTATTTACGTTAAACACACACCAACTTCACCCTCTGAAAATGCTATGCCCTCTCACAAATGAGCTCCTGTGTAAATACTGTTGGGTAAACAATACTCAAAGAAGTCAAGAGACTATAACAAATAATTGGAGCTGATGACTGCAGCCATGAAATGCTTTTGCCAGCGGCAAAGAAATTAATAATCTTGCTGTTTTACCGTACCATCTCTTATGCAAAATGCTTGTCTTGACTATTTATTTAGACATGTGCAATGAGACATGAAGCTATGGTTTCTGTAAAAATCCCCCAGGGGAAGCTTAGAGAGCCAAAACATCAGGGTTTGGGGCTTTTTTTTTGATGTTGTGTTCTGTAATACCCTTTGTATGCGTTTCCCAGCTCTACATATACAAGATTAGAGGCAAAACAGATCGCTTCTCCGGCAGAAATTCTGCCATGTGGCTTGAGAGATGGTAAAGCATTCCTTGGTGTCGCTCCACGTATCCTGCCTCCTCAAAAATTTAATTTGGAGGGTGACACTATCAGTAATGTGTGCTGATGATGAGTGCACTGCACCCCTTCAGGCATATTCTGGGGATTGACCATGCTAAACATACTTGAGAAGCCAGAGGTATCCCCTCTGTTTCTATATATTGGCATTTATTCCTTCTCACAAATCTCCCACAGATTATGTTCCCTCCTGTAACACACAGCCCATCTGGAAATGCTTCCAAATTCACACAGTTCCTATTGCTTTGTGGAATATATTCCCCAAAATGGCCAAGCCAAATGGGAGGAAGCACAGACTTTTAAAAATAAACAAAAGAAACTCAAGACAGTTCTCAGCTTTGCGCTGCTTGTGCTTGTTCAGCCCCAGCTACAGAGCTGAATTAACAACATTTCTACCAGACATCTAAGGGCTCTCTGACTTCTCATTTGCTTCTGTTTACAGTGGAATATTTAACACACTAGCAATTCTGTGGAAAGGGCAATGCAATTTCACCTCGTTACTGCTGCACATCCATCGCGGTCAACCATCTCCTCTGTTTCACTGTAACAGCTCCGGATCCCAGGGCCAACAGCATGAACTCAATTACCCCACCTCTCCTTCTACTTCACACTCTCCTGGGAGAATCTTCTGAGCCATCTGCTGTCAGCAGCAGGAGGTCTGCAGTCCCTGTAAGTGTGGAAACGAGTTCGGGGTCAAGGAACACGAAAACCTCTTTTCCCACGTGTTGGTCACTCCGTGGCCTTGCAAGTCACCGCTGTCACAATCCCACCCCAAACATGCTCCATGCCCACAGCTCCTCACAAGAACCATCAGTTGCAAGGTTCCAAAGAAGCGAGTTTTTTGGCTTTATTTTCTTTGAGGAGTTCTCACCGTGGATCAGGACAGATGAGGAGTGAACGCTCTGCCCATTTTTAAAAGGTGTGTGTTTCCTTGCTGAACTCTGCTTGAGTTCTTAATTCTCTGCAATGCAAAGAGACAGCCCTTGTGAGCACGAAGGAACGATTCCCAGGGACTGCCACCACTGCTAACAGATGCAGCAGAGCTGTCACCAAAGCAAGCAAGATTTAAATCCCAGCTGGGAGTCCAGGAACTCCCCAAACTTCCTCATCCACGAGACAGATGACAAACTGGATCCCTATTTCCAACAGAGACACGCTAAGGGGAGGAGAATCCTGACAGCTTTTGCATTGAATGGCTTCAGACAGATACAACTGGCTTAGTAAACCTAATCAAGGACCTACAGCTGGGACTAGAGACGGTCAGAGGTGGATTTCAGATTTCTTTCATTTTTTTCCCTGACCAAGGTAGTATTTTTCTGCCAGGGAGCCTAATGCAAATAAGGTCCCTAGGAACCAGAACATGCCCCCTTCACTTTGGTAAGCAGAGGGCCAGTCTGAGGCTGGGGAACAACGTCCTCTGACAAGGGCCTTGCATCCTTATCCAGAAACTCTGCTTAGCCTAGGGAAATGTAGATGATTATTATTATTGCAGAGGAAAAATAAATCAAAATGCCACAGTTCTCTCTGGAACGAGACAGGATTCGAATATTATACCAGAACACCAACAGGGAAGATCAAATTCATTTTTGGCATCCGGAACCAAACTCTGCAGCATGAGCATATTTTTGGCTCTCTTTTGGCTTATTTAGACAGTAGCACTGACTCTGCAATTACACTTTTTAATATTGCAGGGTAGTAATTATCTCTCCCTCTTTTATTCACATTTGTCACAGCAACTCCCAACCAAGCGCAGAAACTTTAGACAAGATAAATGTGACTGAGCAAATCTGAAACTCAGCATCGCTTCTTCTTGCCTTTCAAGGCAGCAGATAAAGACAAAAAGCGTTCCTGGAAGATTAACTTGATTAATAAAAACATCTGCGGGCTCAGTGCTGGAAAAAATAAAACTCTTCTGATCCTTTTGCTAGGAAATCTATCAGTGCAGATTGATAAATGTTATATCTTTCTAGCAACGAATAAAACAGCTGAGATAGAATTTATGTTATGTATGTAGAGAGCCTAGTAAAAAACACAGATAATCTAGAATATTGTGTTAATGTAGAACTGCCATTGACAAATACAGATGACACTGGAAAGCTGGAAAAGAAATACTTCAGTATTTCTGTCCAAGCCAATCAGAAAACTCATCTGGTTACGTTAATCCCCAAAATAGGAAACCATACCAGGGAGTTCCAGCTAATAGCTTTCCTAACTAAAATTGGAAAGGTAGCAAAAACTCCTGGCTGTCAGACTGCACTACCAGGGTTCCATGAACTGAGTGTTAAAAGCACTCCATGGAGACAAGCACTGCTTATGCACACCACGGCCATAGGATGTTTTATGCTACGGATAAAACCTTGGCAGTGGGATGTCCAGGTAACCAGAACAGCTACAGTCAATGTCACAGTTAACGTGAGGTGACTGACAGCAAAAATACACTTCCAGGTCTTTTCTGTGCTTTACCTGTTCTAGCTCACTTTGGTGGACTTCCCACACCAACAAACTTTATCCATCTACACCCAGGAGAGTCTCCCTGATGTCTGTAATGGGAACAGACTCTGGCCAACAGAGCACTTTGGAAAATCCCCTCCTCAGCAATAGGAGGGAAGCAAAAGCCAGTATGATCACATTGAGAAAGATCAGAAACATGCAAGCAGCCTGTTACCCAGACTTTTCCAAAATTAATACCCCCACCCAGCAAAAATGATGGAGACCAACCTCTGCCCCCACATGGAGATGATCGCAGGAGTGAGGGCAGCATCTCTAAATGTATCCTTGTGCACTCTCCACAAGGCAACAAAGGGAACAAAAAGAAGGAGCCACAAGAGCACTTTGTCCCATATTCTTCCAGGAATATATTCCCTTCTGTTTTAAAACATTCAAGTCTTCTTTACCTTCCCATTGCTTGCTCTCAGATCACTAAGCAAGACACAATTACCCAATTTCCAGATGAACTTGTACTATAACAATTTAGGGTTATGACAGGAAGACAAAACATTGCTTGCTATGCTGCTAATTGTACCTATTTTGTTTATTTTTCTGGAATCCTGCCTGCAAGGCTTGCTTTCACAGCCATCTGCTCCTGCACTTGTCATTCCCATTTGCATGCACTTCCTACCTCACCTTGCAGAGCGGAACAGCATCTGAGTGCTGCACAGTGGTAACAGGTGGTGATAATCCCCCAGATTTCCTTGAAGATATTATGGGAAATGAAGTTTTCACTGCCTGGCCCACACTCCCGATGTAAGAATGTGAGCAAGAGCATGGAGGACAGCTGGGAGGGGAGGATCTGCTTCTGATTAGAGGGGAGGAATATTGTACTCTTTGCATGAAGGCTCCAGGACCAGAAATCATCCTGTGCCAATGCTGCCTCTGAATTTTAATCTTACTGACTCCATAGCCACCTAATTGCAGCTGATGTATTTAGGGACAACTGATGCTCTGCTCTCCAAACACATGTTCTGCACACTGTTCTGCCGCTCAGCCATTTCGGAGGCACTGGGCTCTTCCTGCACTTGGAAAAAAGGAAGTGATTCCAGCAAATGTGAAGAATTTCTCTCTTTGTTCCTTCTGAGCACAGAGAATAACACTAATGTCTCAAACATATCAAGAGACTCATTTCCTGAGAAGTTTCCTGAGTTAGTTCAGAATGACTTTCTAAGAGCTCACCACAGCTGATAGTCAAAATAAATCAAATTGCAAACGATGTTGTACAAAGGTCCTCAGTTAAACTGCCAGTTACATCTGAGAAAACGGGTATTCCATGTCTATATGCCATAAATTCCCAGAAGCATTCCATTGCTGCTTTGCAGTGGAAGCGCCACTAAACTCAGACTTAGACAGAGCCATAAATACAGCAGTGAGGTGCAATTAAACAGCTCCCAGCGTAAGCCATGGGTTTTACACTCCTTTGCAGTGTTATAAAATATATCCAGCACAGGCAAGTGATGAATCATTGCACTCACACAACAGGACCCATCTTCCAGTCAAGGGAATCTTAGTTCATTCCTGGGAGAGGACAACGTTTTGTCCCTCCCTCCAAGGAAATCTGAGGAATTTAGGCTGCAGAAAGGACTCCAAAGCAAACAGCCAAAGCAATGATGCGCTTAACTACCTTTCAACCTGGAAAACATATTAGTTTCGGCTGCAGAGCCCTTTTCCAGTTTAAGAAGTCCTAAACAGTGGGTTTGCTAACTGAGGCCAAGAGCCAGGCTCTAATGCTTCAAATGTCAGTGCTAGTTTATCTACAGGCTACTGAGTTCCACCTTATGGCTGCTCCAAATCAGAGCAAACTTAAGAGGTCCTGGCACTCCTTTGGCAGTTGCCTTTGTCCTAACTACAAGTGCAGATTTATAAAGAAAGCAAAGCAGCAAATGCAGAGGGCTCAATGAGGATTCTGCTTAGTTCAACAGATGATAAATTCAGAGCATTGCTAATTTCCAGTGCTGTAAACTAATGCAGAATGACATTGTGTGTTTTAATATAACTGCAACAAGCATTAGGATTCCTGCATGCAACCTCTGAGCCCACCCAGGAGGAAACAACAGAAAGATTTTGAATGGTGTGCAATATGAGAAATTTCAATAAATGCATCCCACCGGTAATAAACGTGACAATGAGGGAGGTAAGCAAGCAAGCAAGCAAAATACCCCCAGTTATTTGCAACAGTGCCATCAATGCAACTCGTTTTAGGAGGTTCAAGTTGAATGTGCTGTATTCCAACAGCCTGATGTTTGATGCTCCAGCCAGGAAAGCAGAGACATTTGCAGCCCCATGTCGCTGTCTGGGCGGAAGGCACGGGAGACCTTTGATGTGGATACAGAACACACCCCCCTCAACTTCATCTGAGTGTTCCAGTTTACTCGGCTTCTGGCTTTACATGCAGCACATGTTCAGTTATTAGAGGTTTTCTGCATATTACAGCACAGCTACGAGTGACCTCGTGAACTCCCACCACTAATTCAAAAGGATGAGCGACACTTGCTCGACATCTCTTTGAACTTACTTCTACTGAAGGATGGGCTGGGGAACAGAAGGACATCCTCCTGCAAAAATAACAGAAAATGGGCTTTGGTATCTGTTAAAAACATGTGTATCAGCAGGCAACCTCCTGTTACAACGGGGAATTACTTTTGATAAGGCACACAGCTTTGATCAAACCCTCGTACTCTGTTCAGATACATTCACCCCCATTGTCTGGTGCAGTCCCAGCAGCTAAGCCACTTCAGCTCCAATTACTGCAGCCTGGCCTTTGAGAGATCACAGAATCAAGTAGCCACAGTAAATTATACAGAGTTCTAGATCATTGCCGTTTCCCAAGTATTCCCAAGAACTTGAGGACAAAAGCCATTCAGGGGTTCACAGTTCTCGAACAATATTTTGCACTGAAAATACCTTTTTCTTTCTTTGAAATGATAATAATAATAATTTTAAAAAGCTGGTTTTGTACTTTAAAGAAAAATCCACCTTTAATTAATTACAGGATAAACAAACCATGCAGCCATTTTTTGGTTTAAATTTCTGAGGTGTTACTTCCCAGTTGGCTTGGTTTTGTTGTTCAGATTTGGAAATGGAGAAATATGAGGAGAATTAACTGAGGAGTAGATAAAAAACAAAACAGTAGACAAAAAATAAATATTTCACTGAAAAAAAAAAATTCACTGAAAGTATGTTTTTTGTGGTTGTCTTTATCCTTGGGAAAGCTGGTTTTATAACCCAAGGCTCTGAATCTCGAAGTGGCAAAGGAAAGACCCCTTAATTTCCTCGTGAACCTTTGCTTCTGACATTACAGCAAAGAGATATCTGTCTTAACAGTAAGATGGAACAATTTCTCTCTCCTTCAGCTGCAGGGAAGGCCACTTGCCTTGTGATGAGTGTACAGCCCTTAGCACAGCTGTCAGGGACCTCCAGAGTTGACTGAAATCTAGAAGACAAATAAGATAAAGGAACCCACACACAGTTATTTTCAGTAGATCTCTAGATCAAGCATCTGCCCTGAAACAATCAGCCTTTTAAAGGCAGCATGCGGCTTTCACCTTTTTGCTGAGTTTCATAACATTTGTTTCATACACAGAAAGATGGGTGGTGGTGGTGTGAAAATTAACCAAGTGTCATGTCACTCCAAGAATTTGACACAAAATAATGCAATACACTGTTATCCTACAAATCTAACCCAGGTTGGGATTTGGCCAGTGCTGCCCCCTTGGAAATACAGTTTGCATATTCTCACATATTTTAAATACGTGCGCAACAATATATATCAAAAGCAAATTCCTCTCACATGGGGGAAAAGGAAAAAGTAATTACAAAAACATAGCCAAATTTTAAGTTAAATCAAATCCAACTATTAATCCCCAGGCAACCATTAATTATGTGGTGTCCTCCCTCAATTGAAAAGCCACTGCTGCATCTGGGGCTAAAGGAGAAGGGATGGGAGAGATGGGAGAGTTCTGTTGATCAAATAAACCACAGTACTTAATGCAAGTGGAATATTACACAGTTTAACAGAGCAATTAATACAGGCTGTGTCGTGTTAGCCCCATGGTTTACGGCAGTTATATCCATTGTCTTCCACTAATAACACCAAACACAATTCACAATTCTATCCGTTAATAATTCACGTGGAGGGCAATATCAATCTGAAGGGCAATGCCAAGCAATCTCTTTTTGGTCAACAATGCCTGTGCCCCTTCCGCTGGGTCACAGAATCAGATCTTCTGCTAAGAAAAAGTCAACATAACTCTCCTGAACTCTGTGCATGTGTTGGTTCACACACCACTCATAACAAGAGCTGACAGTTTCGTTCTGCAGTTCAGTTCTCCGAGTTTTCAGTCTTTAAATTCAATTTTTACCTGGATGCAGTTTCCTTCAGAAACTTTATAACAAGATAAACTTCCATGGGCTGTAACTCACCCTAAAAAAAAAAAAATCTCTGTTTAAAAACATCAACTTTTAAAGCTGTTAACTAACGTTCCAGACTTGAATGCCAAAACCTTAGCTCAGATCACATTTGATCCTCATGGGAATTTGACACTTGAAAATGGCAGCCCTTATAAGAAAGAGCTGCACAGTTTTTTGACTGGCTGCCTCCTCCTCAAATCGTGCTGAGTTTTGCAACTTTCGCCTTTCTACAGTGAGACAGAACTGAAGGGTTGGAGGGAAATGAGTTTGTCCTGAATGCACTGGCTTTGAAACTACTAAGTTAGATAAAAAATATCAAGTAAGTTCTGTAAATGATTACATTCCCATGAGTTTAGCGGAACACGTGACTTGCTGCTTTTATCTTTCAAGAGCCTAATTGGGAAGCAAATTTCCAAGTTCCACGCCTGAGCGCACGGGGAAGATGAATTTTGAATAAGCTACAAATCCCAACCCACCGAGGACTCGTATCCTTCTCCAATAGGAAACACAAAGGGTGCCACATGACCCAGCTGCAACCCAAAGCCATTTGAATTTCAAACAGCAGATTAACACGCTGAGAACGGGCGACCACAAACACCAGCACTGAGCGGGCCAGAGGGAACACGGTCAGCCTCACAGATATTGCTTCAGAGGACACAGAAGTTAAATTACTCCAAAAGCTATTCACTGTAGACTTTTCATTGGGATCTGGTTAAAATGTAAACAACCATTGAAAATTCAGTTTGTTTTTCCACTTCCTGAGTTATGCAACGTCCTCGAGTTACACAAGGCTGTTTTTTCAGCTGGATCACAACATGGTAGCATTTGCAGACCGGTGCTGATGTTTCATTAATGATCTCCATAACAAGAAAATCATTGTTTTCCTTCATGTAAATGCTGGCTAAGTTACAATCACATTAAAATTTACTACATTCTTTTTGATGGCCCAGTATCAGAGAGAAGGTCATGCTTCCTACCAGTAAGGACACTCCAACAATGTGGAGGCTATTTTGGGTGATTAAAAAAGCCACATAGTTTATGAAGTCTGCCAGCAAAGGAGCAAATCTTGGTTGTTCATGTCAGAACAGGAGGAGAACTTGGTTTGTTAGGTGACATCCAAAGTACTCTATAAAAAAAACATCTTGTGCAGCTGAAACTCTTCCCAAAGAGTCCCGACTGAAGCTGACTCAGAACAGCTTCAATTTTAGCTTTACCACAGTCTCCAGAGCATGGCCAGGCCAAGTCATTATTTCATCCGTCATTTATCAACCACAATTTACAAGCACTATTTATCTTCATTTTTCTTAACTATTCATCTAAACTGTAATCTCACTGTTTGGAATACCTAACTAGGCATGCTAGAAAGTAAAAACAGCACCCCAGGCTGTGAAAGGGAACAAGCAGAGCACCACAGTGCACACATCAAATAAAACTGTAACTCTTAGAGCAACATTTTCAATTGGCAGAGAGGTTTCAGTGCACAAATCACTCAGCAAATAATTTTTCCCCAATGAAAACCTTTTAGCATAGTAATGAACTATAATCATATTGAGAAGAAAACCAAAATCACATTCTATGTGGAGCCACGCTTAAGTTTCAGGTACAAACTGAGGGACATGACACCTCCTTCTCTCATGAATACTTGGGGGTTTCATTATGCTTCTTTTGGAAATACTGAAGTGTTGGATAATTACAAATGTAGTAAAGGAACCAGGTATCCTGATATCTGTCTTCCCAGTTTCTGCTGGGACACAGAATCACAAGCAGCCAGTCTCCAGTGCTCTTCTGAATGAACCTAACCATGCTGACTGACTGACTGCCTCTGTTCATGCAGCTCTGAAAATGTCAGAAAAATGAAATTAAACAAAAAACCAGTATTTGAGCAGTTCAGTAAAACAGGCACATCGTACTGCAGGTAACAGCGACAACTCCGTTGCATCAAAGTTAAAAATACATTACAAAGTGTGTCAAACATCCCTGCAAAACTATGTTCTGGTATCTTGAACTCTGCATAATTACTCACGTTAGAACAAACTCTGATGCAAAGAAAGTGTTAACTTCCCTTTAGAGAAAAACATTCCCTGCTTTTACCACTGGCAGAAACATTTTCCTAGGTCACATCTTATCCCAGTAATCCACAGCACTGCACAGCCACAGCACTGGGAGTTTGAGCAGGGATCAAGATCTGGCAGGTGCCTCTGGAGAAAGGCTGCAAAAACACTGGGAAAAATACTGGTTCAAGTTGTGAAATCAGAAGGGAATACACCACTTATTTTGCACTTTTGTTCTTGTGCTTGGAAGGAAAAGAGATGGATGCAACTTTCCAGATTTCTTGGAGAAAGATCTAAACACAGAGAAGGACGGCCAGGAAAGGAAGGGTTGAGAAGCTGACATGTGCAACAGCAACAATAACCTGAAGGGAAAAGGCAAAGAGGGGGGAAAAAAAAATACACTAAGAGGGAAACAGATTTTGGATCATACCTAATCTACTCCAAGAATTCTACTCAAATAAGAGAAAAGATTCAGTGCAATTGAGAACACAATGGTAAAATCTTCCAAGGAAACACTCCTGACATGTGCCAGGACTTTTGCGACAGCTAAAGTTCCCTCTATTTCATATGAAAACCCACCTCAACTTAGATGAAATAAGTTCCTTGTGCATCTCATCTGCTCTATTCCTAGACTGAAATATTCTCTCCTAAGTTTACACACCCTATCATGCAAAGCCCCACTTTTTGACCATTTCTGCTAGAGAAGAAGAACAGTAATAGTCTGTTGACAGCACATTCTCACCAGTTATTCCAGCAACAACACTGCAATATCAGAATAACAAGAATGGTGTGAGGAAACACTGTAGGCTACAAAGGGACAAATTTGTGTTCAAAAAGCAAATATGGTCAAATGAAGTATAAAAAAAAAAATAAACCTGTCATTTGTGGCCACAGAGGAAGTGCAGTTCTTAGCTGGGAAGATCGAAATTGTGAGAGCCACTGCCAGGGATTCTAGTGCAAGGAAATACAAGATCCATTAGCAGCTTTTCTCTTTTCACCTCCTCACATCTATACTTACACATCCACTCTGTTCTGTCACCAGATCACTAGAGAGGCTGGGAAATCAGCTTGGTTCACAGAGGTCCTAAATTTCTGCAGGTCTTGTTCCAGACAATGAACGATGTAAATGTCTGGATTATCAACAAGTAGGGCAATGAACTGTCTCATGCTCCAGTTCCCAGGTCCTTCTTCTGAAAATGCCAGCAGAATTTTACAAGACAACTGCAGAAAATCCTCTATCCTACAGCCCACAGAGGCCTGCCCTCATGCCAGCTCCTTTATCCAGCGTTACTGCCTGATGAGTTATCCTTCTCCATAATGCAGCAACCAGAGCACTGAGTTGGAAGCCCTTAAACCTCTTCCTACTTCTCCTACCCTGCCTGGTACCTCCTTTTCTCTCCCGGGGACACCAGTTCTGCAGCAGCAGCAGCAAAGAGGTGAGAAAGCAAGGAAACTGCCAGAGAACATGCTCAGGAGTAACAGGGATGTGAATCCTACCTTAGCCAGCCTGATAATTACAGCAGACCTAACGCACAGCGGGGGAGGAGGTGGCCCTAACCCACCAATATGACAGTCCAAGCAGGTTCCGTTCGGCAGCTCTTTTGCTGTAACAATATTATTGCACTGAAGGGAAATATTTTGGCCTCACTCCAGTAATAACCAAGGCAGGCTATTGTTGTTCTGGAAGAAAAGTTTGCTCAGTGCTGCATGGAAGCAGCCACTGCCTACTGGAGAGAAAATTCAGCAGAAATCTCTCTTTGTTTTGGGATTCTGGGCTGAGCCTTGATTTCCCTCCCTGCTGTCAAGAAAAGGAATACTCAGCAAGCAGGACCTTAGCACAGACAGTTGGAATATATGTTGCCTTGGTCTGGCACAATGCCTGTTAAAACAGTCAGACATTTTCTTACAGCCATAAGACCTTCTGGCTTTTCTCTGAGCCAGACAAAGTCACCCGAAACAAAGCAGGGAGTGCAAATCAGATCTAGTCAGACTGCACACATTTTATTGCCGGACTCTACGGGGCATCTTAGAAATCCTGACACTGCAGGCTAAGAGTATTATATAAATAATGAAAACATTTTGATAATTACAGACTGTCAAGCTGAAAACCCAACAGAACGAGTGTAGGCATTCAAATGCACTTCAGATGTATGTGCACCAGCCCTTTGGCAGCCAATATAGTGAAAAGAAAACATCAATAGTTGCACAGAATGTAGCCCAGACTTAGGCAGACAGTGCTCTAAACTAGACTCTGACTTCCTGGCTTGTCACCGGCACTGTCACCGTATAAAGCAACGCTGGGCAGCAATTAAGTGAGGGCTGTTATTCACCCCTAACTCGGCGAAGGAACAGAAATGAATGAGCTTTCCCAGGTTGCAGCGGTTCCAGATTGTCTCTCAAAGGGCCGCATCAATTACTGTCACTCGTTTGTCGGCAGCGGGCCGTGATTAATTGGCGGGATCCACATTTTTGTGTGCCGTACGTCAGACGCGGCTCCGCTCCCCCGGCTGCTTTATTGGTGTTATGGGCCACAGCGTTCCACACCATGGACCTTGTCAGGGCTATATTAATGTCCCACAATGGGCCCGAGCTAAAACAACTTAAAACCCTGCAGATTACCTAAATGTGCTGAAAATAAAGATGTAAAAGAGAAGTCACTGGAAGATTTAGTAGAGCTGAAAGTTGAGATGCAAAAAAGAGCAACAAGACTATGTTTTTCTCAGCAAAATGAGAATGTTATGTTGGCAGAATGAGGGAATTTGTTGTCAGCATTAAAATATGTGGAGAAGTTTTTATCACTAATTCAGAATAAGTAGCACTTCACAAAAACCCCTGAGACATTTCCAAAGTAAATTGTTACTTAGCAAGAGAGATATCAAAAACAGCCTTAAATTAAAAGCACAGGACAGAAGGACAGCAAGGAATGTAAATGGTCTGTACTGTCAAATACAAACAATATCAAACACATCTAGCAACCTCTTCCTTCCATTTCCATCCATGCCACAGCATGACAACACCACCTTCCTGGGTCCAGGAGTTGTGCTCTGTGTGATCTCTGGCGAAGAAATGGCACAAACTTACTTCAATAACTTTATCTCTCTGTTTCTATCTGTTCTACTCATAAGGACAAGCTTCTACCTCCCCCTTCCCCACGGCTTTACTGGTCCCAGAAGGCAGGTCCCCACCGTTGTGGTGCAGAGCCTGTCTGCGTCTCTCAGGTGCCATCAGCACCTTGGACAGTGAGAGGAAACCAGCAATCTCTGAAATTTCCAAGTTCTGCTCAAGAATCCCCTTTTCCCACTTATTTTTTAATTCCCAGCTTTGGCCCCATGCCATGCATTTCTCCTTCCTTGTCCTTTGAGTGTTTGTGTTTCACCAGATCTAATCCAAGAGGCTCCCGGAAGGGTTTTGTGTTGGCACAGCCATCCTGTCTGAGAGGTCATTCTAAACTAGCTGAGTTTTTGTGTTCCCAGTTGCACACTGGGAACACCACACACATCTTTCTCTTAGTTCCGTAGCAAAATTCAAAACTGCATTGGCTTAAAAACACCACAAAGTGTGGGCTGGATTTCCATTTTTATGTTATTTACTCAGTTCTACCTTGCAGGCTTACACACACTAATCCTCCTGGATGCATTCAGCGCAGGGCTGATCCCTGGCCTCCAGCTCTGAAGCAATTTACTACTTCTGCACACACAGCAATGTTCCAGATAGAAATTACAGGTGGCATTGGCAGAGTGTTCGAAGGCTCTGATCTGTTCACCTTGTGACCCTAGAAAAAGTTCCCAAAGCTTTGAAGAAATCAGTGGTATTTCATATGCCTTGTCATTACCTTTCCATTCAGGGTTTCCTGAGACAGTCAAATTTGAAGGGCAGTTGTGTGACAGTAGGGGAATGACAGCAACATGGAAGAGATCTGGCAGTTAAGCTTGACAAATACAGCTTAGAAACAGAACAAAAGAACTTCCCAAACCACAGGGTACAGGTAGAACAATTCTTTTAGTCAAATAATGCATTCAGAAGAAATGCAGAAGATTCCTCTAACACATATGTCCCTTTTTGTTCTAGATAATGCAAATTAGTCATAAAATCATCACAAAGACCCACAGTCTTAAAACCTGGGTAATAAAATCTACAGCATTTAATACATTTCAAATCCACAAGAGGGCAGGCACACAGGTAAACTGATGATAGACAGCAGATGAAAAGAAGCCCAAGATCTGAAATATGTGTGGTTTGCTTTGGTGCTGTTGTTTGTTTCTTTAAGAAGAATTTGAGCAGAGCAGGTTTTCATCCTTTCCAATATAAAGGTGGAGCTGATTTGCCTCGTTCAGTCATTATGGAAGACTTAATTAATATACAAGACATGTTTTTCTTACTGTGCTCGCATTCTGATCTGTCACACATATGTCAACTTTTGAATTTAAATACAATGCTTGTGCCTACTGTAAACAGTGAACTCCACAACCACACACTTGTATTTACTACAGTCATTTCTTCTAACATGACTATAAATCAACTTCCCAAAGCAAAATCAAGGAGGTACATGATGAGAACAAGAAAACATTTTACGTTTTCTTTCTCAGAGGATATATTGCCAAAATCTACAGCAGCTGTGGATTCACCCAAGGTAAGCCTGAAATGAAACACAGACCCAAGGATTCATTTCTGATCTATTTTGCTTGGTTTCTAGAAAATATTGTTCTTTATGTCTGGGCCTTCTCAAAATATGGCACGGGGAACACCAAGCGGAAAAAGAGATGGCAAAAGCAGTTTGTGCAGCCAGGATGTGCTTTCAGAAAAAGCAAAGCCAAAGGCCACAGCCATTTTGAGGGCACAGCAAATATGTAGCCCCAGATTCTTTTAGAGCAGGAGCCCTCCTAAGCTGTTTTTATCTTTCTGCAAATACCTTTCAAAGCAAAACATTGAAGTGTTTGTTGACAGAGAGATGAACTGTGGCTAAAATGGACAACATCCTTGTGGACATGACAGTCACCCATGTCCTGAGCAGAATCTGCCAGACTCTAATTTAATTATAGGAAATTTGTAATTACAGGACTGGCTACTGACTGGGCGTTTATATTCACAAGGGAAGTCACCAGCAATTATGAACAAGTCTGCAGGGGAACACACACACACGTTAAGCTTTTTAGGGTTAATAAATGTATTCACCTGACTAATAATTTGACACAATGATCAGTACTATGCTCAGGAGTAACAATTTACAATCACCAATTAGGGCTCCACAATCCGACTCTTAATTTTCTATTTCTGGAAAAATCTTGCCTTGTAACATTTAAATGGGAACTGGTTGCTTGCTGGCTAAGAGCTGTATTTCTGCTTACTGAGGGCATTTTAATATTGCTGGATGGTACAGGACTGAATGGCTAAATACCACCTTTTCTTGTCAGCCTTTTAAAAGGAATCCGATCATGAGCTAATCCTAAAAGTTAAAGATACACGAGTATTTTGGATATGGCTGAGGAGTTAGTTTAGAAAGGGATAACCTCACCTGTTTGCTTTACCAACAACCACCCTCACCGCAGAAGAAACGTTCCATCACGCTCATTTGGGAAAGACTTTTAGCCCAAGTCACTCAAAACTGCAGGATTTTCTCTCAGACACCCATAGTGAGTAGAGAAAACAAAAGCATAGGAAGAGATTTCACAGAAGGTGTCCTTACATGGCTCAAGGCTGCCCTAAAAGGATACGAAAGCTCTCTGCCCAGAATAACTGAGTAATACAACAAACCTTTTCTTTCTGTAAAAGAAAAATAGTAGAAAATGTCCTCTGCATAAGCTGTCACCTGGCAGGATTTAGTTACAAATAAACTCTGGGCTTAATAGCAGAAGGAAAGGCAGCAAAGTGACCCTGGTTAGAACCAGCAAGTTCAAGCAAACACAAGACATTGTGCATCTTTTCTTCTCATAAAGATTAGTGTAGTCTTAATTTAACAATTCATCCTCCTCTTGTATCTTCTAGATTGAATCTGATTTTAGGCTATTTTCAGCCTTGATTTTATTATTCAAAGTTTCCAATAATTTTAATAGTTCTAAGTGATAAAGGAAGAAAACAAAGTGAGACCTGTAATGACAATTTTTTGATTCCATGCCTAAAGGGCTTTCATTTTTTCATCTCAGCAGCTTCAACCCCCAGTGTATCTACTATGAAACGGAACAAATTGCATACAGATATAGAAGACAATAAAGAGACCCACCCTTCTCAGTTTTATCACAGTAGAATTGACCTGTGTTAAAAAAGTCATAGTAGACCAGACAAAACAGCTTGAATGTTTTAAAATATTTAGAACAAAATACCATTTCACGAAACAACTTTGGTGCTTCTTGTCTCTCGCAAAGTGGATTATGATCTACCTTGAATTTGGCACATAAAGTTTGTTAAAGAATATTTTAAAGTTTCAGGCATGACACAGAAAATGATCCCAGTGTTAGTACCAAAGAGTTAACCTGGCTAATGCTGCACTGGAGGTCTCTAATCCAGCAGCAACCTTACCTGTTGGAGCACTTCCTCCTAGTTTTGTTTGAACAGCTGCTAAACTGGAAATGAACTTGTGGATTTAAGAGCTTACAGTCTTTGCCCTGTAGAAGGATAACCAAAAAAAAACCTCCAAAACCGCAAAACCCCAAAACAACTTTTATTAATGGTTCCTTTTTGCCGAATGTCCTTCTCAAAGAAAAACAGAACTGGAACCAACCTCTCTTCAATTATTGTTCAGCAAAGAACATGTGCTTCCCACGCAACAAATGGAATAAGAGAACTGTGAACCAGTTTACTCCCAGTTTACTACTTGCTGGATGTACCTGATGCTGTACAAACATGCCAAGAGACACTTCCCTTTCTTCAGGGGTTTTACAGCTGAAGGTTATGAACACACGATCAATGATATTTGAGGTTTAACTGCATCGCTCAACAGCTGGAACTCCACAGCTGATCACGTATTTGTTTGAGGTCAAGATGCTTATGGGAAATTTATCTTACATAGAATCAATATAACTTCTTATTAAAAGGTCATGGTTTTGTCTCACTGTTGTTTTTAACAAAAGAAATACCAAATTAAAACTGGAACACTTTCTGGTTGTATTTGTAACGGAGGGAGTTCCTGCTTACCAAGACGTCCTCTTAAGGAAAACCTAAATAATGGAATCAAATTCCAGCCTTTAGTTAAACTCTGCTCATTTCCAGGAGCAGGCACAGAATTGGGCTTCAGAGCTCTACACAAGTGTGATCTCACCTTTCCATTCTAGACTGCCTGTTATACATCTGACCTATATAACAGTTTATGCATGTGCACACACTGCTGGTGGTGAGATCACAGCCTTTCAAAAACCTATTTCCTCCTTTACCTGATTTCTAATCAGGACTTGATAGTTTAAATTAAAGGATGCATCAAATCCTTCAGAGTCACACAGACAGACTAGAATTCTGATATTAGCAAATGAAAGGGTATTTTTCACATTAATAAATGGTATCACCTTTTGGCCATAGATCTGATCAGAATGAGAAGCCAAAGGAACCAGTGAGAGTGCCGCTGTTCCCAACATCAGAAATGGGGTTCTCTACACGAGGGACCAACTGTAATGGAAAAATAAAGAGAACAAATGCAATGTTATGATCTGCAGAAAATTACACCAAGTAGGGAAAAGAATCATAGCCTTCTAAAATGGCAGTGACCGCACTTGACTTCAGGAATCTCTCTCCCTCTAGCTTTTCATGTTATTGAGTAAGGTACAACTTACTGTGGGAAAGTCAGTATTTTAGTAAGTGATGATTAACAGACCAACATACAACACTAAAATAATTAACAATCACCTTTAAACCAACAGGTTTCAGTTTATCATTTCTCAAAATCAGGTGAAGAGAACGTCCCCTATTTTTCCCAAAGGCAATACCAAGTAGGAGGCCGTCAATGGAAATTTTTACTCAAAAAAGAAGGGTTTGCTGGTTTGTATTTTTAACTTCTGTTTCTTTGGTTTGTGCCTTTTTTTTTTTTTTAAGCAAGGTTATGATCAAATAGAAATATATTGCATAATGGGAAGTCTGCATTGCATGTAAAACCAATTACACAGTCCATGAATTCAGTAATCTGAAACATTTTACCTCTGACTGCGAGAAATTCCAGGCCCTCATGGAAAGAACAGGGGGGTTCCTGCCACGGCAACACCTGCAGGTGCTGAGCCAGGTGCTGGCTCTGCAGGAGCTGCTTTAGCCCAAAGAGAAAGTTCCTGGAGGACATGATGGAAGAGACACTCACCTGAAGCGGGGCTTCAGCCTCCTGCACCCACTCCTGCTGTTCCCAAGGGGGTCTGGCACTGCCACATGGATCCTCTCTATCCCTTCTTCTACTGAAGCCATTAATAAGATCAAAGCTTCAATTATTTAACTGCTGCAGTTGATGACACACAGCATGAATAATCTTATATATTATATATATATATATGTAGTCACTTATCCAGAAATAATTAAAACAACTTATTAGTTATTTTTCTCAAAAGCAATTATTAACCCTGAACATGTAATAACTCTGAAGCAAAACCCCTATGCAAAATATGTAATATATTACATGATTCTTTTTCTTTCAAAAAAAAAGGTGTTTTTTAACAGCATTGTCCCTCAAAAACTTGGAAACCTTCACTTCCGAATTATTTTCTTTTTTAAGTGTATTTTTTTTCCTTCTGTTGTTCTCCGTGCCTTAGTTTGTATCAACCAAATGGAAGAAGGAAAAATATCAGGACAGAAAAATATAAAGAACTGGACTGAATCTTTGATTTCATTGATGGCAAAAAGACAAACAACAACAAAAAAAAGTCACCCAACTCAGATACGTCAAAAAAGTCATCAACCTAATTCTCCTTGCAGATAATTAAGAAAATATAGCTGAATCACCACTTCACATCTCAGTGTACGGAAGTGGTTGCTTTTGCTACCTCAACACTTAAATTAATTTTTATAATAACTGGAGCAATAAATTAAAGACATCTGGACTAAGAAATACACTGTTCTGATAAACTCTAACAAACTCTTCAAAAACAAAGAGAGGAATATTCTCTACTCCACTTCATAATGCTTATATTTGTCTGTCACACACACAATACACTGGATTTATAGGAACAAATTATTTGTGTGGAACTGGCAGAGTCTCCAAGTTCCATGTACCTCTCAGGAGGCAAAAAGTCCCATGAAGACTTAGCATGCTTATACACATAGGTGGTTCTCACAAACAAGGGAATTATTTATAATCCCACTTTTCCTCCAAAATCTGCAGTAATCCCATTCAATTTTAAAACAAATAAGCATATGCATTTCAACAGGCAAACTAAATGCAATAAAATATTCAAGTGTTACTGTATAACACTTTTTTTTTTTGCTTTTCTGAGTAGCAAATCTCCCATGTGATAAAAAAGATTTGGGTAGAGTGTACCATGAGATAAAGAGCTATGCTGTTCAGTTCACATAAAGGCCCCTGCTGAGGTTCAGAAAGAAGCTGAATTCTTTTCCCATGAAATCTAGAAGGAAAATGTCCCACTGCAAGTACATTTGACAAAACACTGACAGGTCCAAACTGAATATGAACAGTTTGCTAATGCCAGAGCCTTAATATTAACTGCTGATAACTCAGGAATTTCACTGTAACCCTCTGAAGTTACAGTTTTACTGTCCTCACAGATAAAGATTTCTTGGTTATCAGGCTGGGAACTCTTTTGAAGAGTTTTCTGCAGTAAACAACTCACTGATAACAAGAATTTGATTTTTACTTAGTAGTAAAGTTGTGTTTTTCCCAGCGCTCATGAAGATAAATAATGGGGGGGGGGGGGGGGGGGGGGGAAGGTAGCTAAGTGGGATGAAGAAATCCAGAGCATCTGATTCAGCAGGAAATCAAGTAGATGTTAACTCAGCAATTGTAGCTGCTCAAGCCACTCTGCTAAGATGTGTTTCCACTTGCCTTGCCAGCCACAGTGAGGGGTATGAATACAGCACTTGAACCGAATTGCTCAAAGTTTTCACTTTAGTTCTTGTTTCATGTAACCAGAAGAAATAAATCCTCCTCTGCCTCATACTCAATGTTGATAGAATTCCACAGCTTCTGTACTCATACATTTTGGCATCTCAAGAACCAACTCAAGTTAATGACTTTCACATAGCAACAAGAAAGCTGTAAATAAAATGAGACAAAATCACGTTACAACAAAGTGCAGAATTATGACACGGATAAAATAAGCCTGGATGTAATCAGCAATCGATTGGAATGACAAATTCTGCGTGGTTTCACATTAAATAATTTTAATGGAGCCTTGTAGCTTAGATACAGAAACACAGTTGCAGACAGCCAAGGGTTCAGTTGCAAGAGTCCAGGATTTCCAGGTAATGCTATTAATATCTACGTTTCTAGGGATGTAATAAACAAAGACAAGTTTGCTTAAAGCTTTTTTTTTTGCCTTTTTTCCTTTTTCAAATGAAGATAAAAATTTTTCCCCAAGTTCTTGTATCTTCAACTTTTCATTTTCAAGTTACATTATAAATCAGGCAAACGTCTTTCTTTGGTTTTCTTCTACTAGCATATATTTTTTTTTAAAAAAAAGTGGGAAAACCCACATTCCAGTTGTTTCTCCTGGCTGTTCCTCCAAGCCAGGTGAAAAGCCTGGAGTTCGTGCACGCTCAAAAGCACGGCTTTGGATCCCCTCTTGTCGCGGAGGTCGTAATTAGCTGTCGGTCTCCCCGTGGACGTTTTCCATGTGCACTTTGAGGTAGTCATTCCTTGTAAACTTCTTGTGGCAAAGCTGGCACTCCGCCATGGGCCGGTTGGGGTTGTGGGTCAGCTTGTGGCGGATCAGCATCTTCTTCAGGCTGAAGGACAGATCGCACACCTGGGGCAGGGAAGGCAGGACAAAGCCAAATGAAGCCTCGCGACTTCAAGCACGGATAACGCACCTGACGTGGCATCGCCGAAGGCACAGCCACACATACCTGCAGTGCTTAAGAAATGAGGCTGGTCTTTGGAAGAACAACTCCTTCAGAGAGCACCTTAAAGGCTATTGTTCTTGTTTGCTGGTTTGGTGGGTTTTTTAAAGGTTATAATTATTATAAAGGAAACCTCACTGTTTCGGTGTCTCTCTGCCTGGCCAAGAAAATGGAAGACATCTAGCAAAGGAAGGTGAAACTCTTCTGCTTTACTATCTGCTGTGCTGCTTCCCTTCCTCCATTGATCTCCAAGTTGTCCAGTTCATTCTCCATCTGAAGAAATGGATGGAGGGAAGAGGGACTCTGCCATGCTAAAGCCATCGCTTCTTATAAAAATCCCGGTGCTGAGGTTAAAATGAAAACCACGAAAGCTCAGCCAAGAAAAGTTAGAATGAAAAGTTAAGGCAAGACATCAGCTCAGCTAAAATCATGCTGTTATTGTCATGTTCACCTTCCATGCAAGGATATATTGCATGCATGAATTTCTCAGGAAAAGCAAAAAAAAAATAAGGAAGTATGCTGCTGATTGACAAAGAGAATAGGCAAGACTCAGATAATTAAACAAGAGTGAACACCCACAGGTTTGCAAACTTAAAATTCCAGGTTAATTCCTGACAGAGATCTCTGTCATGCAGGGAAAAAAAAAGTCTCAGGGAAGCCAGGACAATCCCTCTTCAGAAACACGAAGCTTTGAATTCACATTGGTGTCAAACTAATGAAAATGCTGAGGGACTCCTGATCTCCTGATTCCTTTGGAAACCGAGACAGACAACAAGAGACGAGCGGATAATTTTGACCTCCAGTACATGTATTTTATGCCAATTAAGGCAAAATCATGCAATGACCATAAAAAGGGCAATTGCCAGAGGCGAGTTTTTGTCCCCACAGCGTTTCCCCAGGCAAGGGCACTGTATGTGTTGTTGCAGTGGAACATTTTTGGCTTTATGACATGACATAATAATGAGGACTTTTACACAGCAACTTTAACTGTCCAACACTTTCCCCTCACTGTATAATCATCTCTTTCAGACCCAAGCAACAGCCACCCTTCTGTTATGTGTCCTCCTGCCCCTCCAAGGCTCTGGCAGTTTTGGGGGATTTTTTTAAGGGTTTGCCCCATGTATCAGTTTTTTAAGCAAGACTGGTATTTTGCGGATTTACAGGCACTCTTGCTAATGCGCACTCGAACTCTAATCAATCTCTTCAAAATGATCAAAGTTTTGGGCAAGTAGGGAGGATAGAAAAGACTGACATTTGAAAGTAAGTGTAGGGTCAACTGAAGGCAGAGTGCAGGGAAATACTGTACTGGACAGAAACCAGGACAGGCAGCACTTGACCTTGCTGCCCCCAAAAAATCATCTGGTGTCTCTGAGGCAACTGAAGTTCAATTGGCCTTCCAGCAAAAAACAAACTGGCCTTGAGAGGACAGAAATATTACATATTAGGGAAAACTGCATTTTGTACCTTCATATTTCAGTTATTCTCACTTTCCTACGAGACGTGTATTAGAATTTTCATCTTAAAATGAGAATATTCATTTCCCACTGTTATCTGTGGGATGCAAGAGACAAGAGACACCAAGTTCTGCTGACTGATAGGACACAGCAATAGGCACACAAATAAAACTGTAGCACCCTCATCTTAATCTTTTTAAAGCAAAAATACCATCTAAAAAAAAACCTGGGATGTAGTATTCCACAGTTAAGAATGTGGGGAGGCTGTTGCCATAAATTACCACTCAAGTCATTATAAGAAAAATAACATCTACAGCTTTCTTGAGCAGGATAAAAAATTATAGGTGAGAATAGCTGAGTGCAAAAAGAAAATTCAGTATCAGGTAGCCCACAATAAATGTCTCCCATAGGTACATTTTTCTGCAATTGTTCTCTACTGGTTTTCCTGCAACTTCTACTGGAACATCTGGTAACATGCACTGTGCAAGAGAAGGACTAGGACTAGGCACAGATTCCAACTGTTCCTAGAAATGCTGTGATTTGAGAAAGTAAATTCTAGTTAATTAATGAGGAAAACTGAAGGAAAAGTTGAAGCAGGAAAGGATGTTTTCATGCAGCTCCCACTTTTAATTAAAAAAAGGAAAAAGGAATAAAAAGAGAACCACCGTATCAAATCAGTCTGAAAAAAGCACACTGTGAATCCAAGAGCAGTGAATCTTGGATCCACAGTGTGGGAAAGATTGCATTTACACTGCAAGCTGGCCAGCAGCTGATAAACAGTACAGCAATCTGAAAAAGTTATTGACAACGAGGTGGAGTTAGAGAAATCCTCCAGGTACTATCTAGAGCCAGACTGAGATTAGCCCAAAAGAATACAGCAAATCTCCTCGCTTGTAGACATCAGCGAAATATTTGAGCTGAACTTTTCCATGAATTTAATATATTTTATTCTCAATGAAATGACATCAGATTATTCACTAAAAACCAGGCCAGTTAACAGACCCTTGCAACTCCTCCTGCCAAGCTGTTATTCTAACTTTGCATCTAATTTTAGCAGGTTCTGAGCAAATTTACAACTGCTCAGACTGAGCCATCGAGGACATAACGGAAAGCTGGCAGCCTTGGGACAGATTCATCAAGAGCCAGTATCACAACACAAAGTCCCTATACTAATTCTATGCCCTGTTCTGATGCCTTCCCCTAAATCCTTGAGCAACAGCTTGACATTTTGGCATTTCATAGTTCTGAAAGACATTATTTCCCACCAGTTTGTGCACATTCAGCCCCCCCAAAAATACCTCCCAAAAGCTGAGATGTCGTGTACAAATGGGGTGTGTGGAGGAAAGGTACCTGACAGTGATCTATGGACTGTAACCTGAGAGGCTCCATCTCAGCGCTGCAACTGTGCACAGCACCCCAGACTGCTCCACTGAATGACAGGAAAATGAGCACATGTTGAAAATATCAGACCAGATTTCAGTAGAAACTGGAAATGTTTGTGTCATTCACCATCAGAAGCATTCAGATTCCATGTAATAAATTAGATACCTTTTCCTACGTAAGTTAATCTCCAACTATTAACCTGTTGCACGAATTTATGTGGGAACCCACCCAACCAGCGCGACTTTGTAACTTGTAACATCCAAATTGCATTAATAATGGTGAAAATAACTCTTATGGGATCCAAACCCATAAAATAAGAGGGTGTGCAACGCTCTTGGCAACCAGAGAGGGTACATAAAATTCTCTGAATGGCCTTTCAATGTCTGGGTAATCAAAGGCCAGATGAAGTGTAACTTTATGCCACAGCCAAGAGGCTCAAGGCCGTGGTCTCCCTGGAATTAGGTCCCTCTGCTGCACCAGAGCCAGGAAGACAAAGGGACAGTTGGACTCACGTCACACTGGAACGGCTTCTCTCCGGTGTGGGTCCTCATGTGCTCGTCCAGGCCCCGCTTCTGACTGAAAGCCTTGTTACACTCCGAGCACTGGTACGGCTTTTCCTGCGCGGAATGACAACAGCGAGTGAAAGTGAGTCAACACAGAGCCCGAGTCATTAAAGGGGTGGAATTCCATGCTGGATGGTGCAAGTTTTATATTCTCTCTAAGGGATTACAGTCAGTGAAAACAACAGCAAACGACTTTCAAATGATGAAGTGAAAGCTGGGAAAGCTGGGGCCTGACAGTTTCCACTTCAACACCCACTTAGGAATTAATTATCTGTTCCAGTCCTTCAAACCCAGCCATTTTGGGAGTCTGCTTTTTGTCACCTGAAAGGTACAGAAATGTAAAATTCCAGTGCGCTTTGCTTTATCCTCCACAAATGCTTAAAGCATCCGGACAAGTAAAATTATCTACAAAACCTCAGGTTTGTTAGCAGGTTTCTGAGCAGGGGAAGAGGTGAGGAGAGGGAGAGAAGGTACAAGGAAAGCTTGTGGCAGAGCAAACAGTTCTTTTGAGAAGTGGTGACAGAAGGTTAATCACATATTCATCGCAGAATCTCAAAAGAAGTGCAGATGGTAACCAAGCCATCTGTATTTTTATTAGAACTATTGGTTAGCTGCTACTGTAACACGTGATGTTATAAAAGTTGCAATCTCACTGACCTCAAAGAATTAGAGATATGTAAGGAAAACCACTTAGGTAAAGATTTTTTTTTCCTTTAAAGTTCTTCCTGAATATAGAAATTCATATAAGGTGTATTTCCACCTTGATTCCACTAAAGTTACCAAAGAACTGTATGGGAATCAACACTTAAATAAATCAAAGATCAAAGTTAGCATTATAGCACTGCACATGGCCTCATTAAAATTTTAATGCTGTTGAGGCACCTTTAGTTTTGAATCAACCATACTTCTTTCATCCTCCTTTTTCCTGTGGACTCTAATTCTGTATTGTTGAAGTTCTGAGGAAGGGTATTTTAGGCAAAGTAAACAGTTTTCACTGTATTAAATTGAAAGCATCGACTGAAAATCAATAGGCCATGTTAAAAGTATGAATTAAAAAATAACAGGCAGCGAACTCAAAGTCCTTTTGGGAGATAATGTGGGAATCAAGGAAAGCGAGACAGAACAACTCAGCTCAGGTGTTAAAGCAAGAAAGAGAAAAGTTCTCTGGTTATTGAATCCCTGTTCTGAGTTATGTTGGGAACAACCAGGTCTCCATACACCCAACACAGTGGACTATAAATTAGGGCTGTTCTGAGGGTATCCCAGTCTCTCTTTAGGGCCACTTTTTGCAGGTCCAGAGACCCCAGCAGGAGTGAACATGAGGTTGTTCATTTTGGAGCCCCCACCCATGAGGTCTCCTAGAAGAGGCAGCGTCATTTCCATGATTCCTCAGTATAAAGGAAAACATAGCAAATTATCTAAAAATCAAAAATCAAAAATCATCATCTAGACCAAAACTTCAAGTCATAGGGAGCTTTGCTGGACTGACTGAAGGCTTCATGGAGCAGGACCGCATTTCCAAGGGAATTGTATGAATAAGTCGTATGAAAAGCAGGTTTGTGCAACAACCCTTTAATTGGTTTTGCATTGTGGCTAACACAAACCACATTTTTGTGAGTCCTCCAAAACCAGCCTTTCTCTGGGCAGGTTGTTGCACAGAAAGTGCAAAGTAGAGTATACGACGTGTACATCTTAAACACCTCTGGAAACACTCACTCCTGCGAACTGCACCAGGTGGACTCGCTCCCTTCTCTCACCTGGTTCTTCAGGTACCTCAAGAGCTGTCTGGATCATGAGTGGCTCATTCATTGCAGAGGTAAAGGGACTGCAGGATTCCATTCTGGAGAAGGAGCCATTATACACTCTGGGAAGCTGAAGCCCCAAACCTGTCACCTTCCCCCAGGTTGTTTGGCTATTTGCATTGTGCCCTGTGGCAGAAAAGGGTGTATCCAACCATCCCCTTGGCATTTGTATTCCACATGGAGTGCATGAAGCTCATCCAGAGCTTTGATCTAATTCTAGATGTCTCACATCTGTGTATTGGAGTGAGTCCATCAGACACCACTGTGATTCCCACCAGCCTCGTCTCCCCTAAGCAAAGCTGCCCTCCACTCACATCTGTGCCTGTCTCAGTAATATAAGCAGGGCTGCCCAGAGCAAAAACTTGGCCCTGAGTTTATCTTCAGAGAAAAAGTCTTTTGTTGGTTGTTGGTTTCAAAGAAGACATCATTCTCAGAGACTAAAACCAAAACATTCTGTGCTTTTTCTTTTTCTCTCTCCTCCTTCTCCTCCTCTGGTATCAAATTCCCATTGCACAATACTTGGAGAAAGCAACATTTGTAACATGGAAAAGAACATGTTTGCTTGGCAGAACCACCGCTGCTCTAAACGTGAACAGAAAACAAAAAAAAGAGATAAAAGCCACAGCAACAGGTCTGAAAAAGCTAATGCCACCTCAGAAGGACAACAGGGACCAGAGATGAGATTGGAAGGAAGTTGGACACATTTAAAACACGAAGCAGAGGGAAAAACCTGCTGACTGTCAACAGAACAGGAGCTCATTGGGAAGATCATCCAAGTCTGACTTCAGAGGAGTCAGCAACTGCTAGAACTATAAATCTGCCCTCTGTTGAAAAAGCATCTGCCAGGCCATGACTGGGGTGGCAGCAAAGGCAAAGGATTACATGTGTTTTCTTTTATGGATGACACTAACGAGGAAGGGAGCGGGGAGAGCGAGAGAGACAGGACGGAGTTGATCCTGCATTGATTTAATAGCCCAGTTTTAAGCAGGCCAGGTATAAATGGAAGCAGGTAAGTCAGGATTTACAACCTCCCTGCCTCAAAACAGGGAAAGGCCAAGCAGAGCCCAAATGGTATTCTGGAAGGTGCTTTGCAGTAAGACCGGCATGTAACTTAAAAGCTCCCATCTCTGATGATTTTCACTTCACTATGTTAAAACGGAGAGGAAATCAACATTTTAACAACTCTGACAAATTAAACAGTGCCTGCAGTACACACTCAGCTGTCTGAATCACAAACCACACCTTGATTTGCCATTGGCACCACCCTCAACAGCTCCATGGAACACGTGCACAGAGCATCCTGCAACCACGGCAGATGGAAACACTGAAATGCAGAATATCTGATCTGCTCTGTACTTGATTCTACCTCCCTTAAGAAATGTAAGTACATTATGTGTATTAGCTGAGCACCAGTGCATGTGGTTGTTCCTGGAAACCTGGTCAAAAGCCTTAGGCAGGTAAAACATGAATGACTTTGGGAGAAGTGCCTCCAATCTGAATTTAGAACAGTTCAATGAGCTCGACAGCAGTGGCGAGACAAATATAACCTAGCCACTATTATATCCAAATAAATCATGGCTCAAGGTTCACATAAATGAGAGTTAAAAACAGTTCTAGCAACTCTTTCAAAGAACAATTTAAAACCGAGCTGAAGTCACACTCCAGAAACCTTATTCTTTACTTTTTGGTTAAGCTAATTTATTACAGTGATTTCAGAAAGTGAACTTGACTACCAAAATGTTACTCAATAATCCCTTTCAACTGACATACAAAGTACACTGAAAATCCCAGAGCTATCTTGCGCCTAATTTCTCTCAAGCTAATATTTTTATATTAGCTCATGAGATGTAGGTACAGTCCTGCTTTCCAACTGCTTTCTATGTGGCCTTTGAAAACACCTGTATTACTCCCAATGATCATCGTTTGCTGATTCATGTATTTGCACTATCATTTGAATATAGAGGGTTAATAAAAAAATTGTGGTTAAAAAAAAAAAAATCAGTAAGAATGGAAAAACGTTGCCTAGAATGAACAAACGTGACCAGAGAGATAACATGGAAATAAACTAGTCAGATGTGCAGCTAATTTCTCTGGCAGAAACCTGTAATCCCTCCAGCTTTGCCAACCTGAAAATGCAGGAAATCAGCTTTCAGATGGGGAGGACAGCGACAAACTTCTTCAGGAAGCATTACCTGAAGGGCACCTCAGGCACTGGGGGAGTGATGCTCAGTTTAAGTCAGCTTAAGTCACACAGACCCTTTGCTTCATGTGTTTTAAACTTTTTCCTAACAGCAACAACACTTTGCTTTAATTCTTGCTGGTTATTAATGTTGATGTGTCCCTCAGGAGCCCTTTGGCCGCTTGTACATGGAAAACATCAAAAGATGGTGACCAGAGCAGGTACCGTCCTGCCAAAAAACCCACCTGAAGGGGAACCCAAGGAACAATTTAAGGGCTACACCACAGCCTGAAAAGCAACATCTAAAAGGTTTGGAAACATCTAAAAGGTTTGGAAATATCTAAAAGGTTTGGAAACAACACAGGGCTCATGAAGCATAAAATCCCAGCTTCCATCTAAACTGAAGGGCTGGGAATTGAGCTATAAAGCAGTAAGACAGCAAAATGCCACAGAAGCACGGATGGTTTCTGGAGCTGAGGTTTAGTTACGTTTCAGCCCTAGAAAACCCCAACCCTAAGGTGATTAACATCAGAAAAATGCCATCACTGGTGTTTTCTGTGAGGTCATCACCACTGGCAATATGTTCCCTAGTGAGATTAGAGGAAAAGTCACTTCAGATCACAGATGGTGCAAGTTAATGGAGGCCAGTTTGGTATCTGAGAGTGAAAAATGTGCAAGAAATAACGAGATGCTCTCCCAGTAACTAGAAAGGTTTTGGGAATTACAGCAGAGACAGAGACCTTCTGAAACCATCAGACTTGCACTGAATTCCTAAGGTAAAACTGGCATGGGAAGACAAAGGTTGATGAGAATTTACAACTCTGCAAGAGTGGCAGGCATTTCAATCTTATAACGATTAGAACTCAATTTAAAAAAAAAAAAAATCACTTTACAACTACACATTTCCTCAGTTGAGAAGTAAAATCCCTTTAAAAAAAACATTTCCAATAAATCCATTCCAATTTCAACTTCCCTGTTGAAACAACTGTGAAAGAATTTTGGCAGATTTCAAACAAAAAAAGTGACTTTTATTAGAAGTGACTAATGTTTTTGTTAGAACAGGTCTCAATTCAGTATTAGGGGTATTGAAAAAATATCTCTTCTTTGCAATAAATTTTATAATGAAAACAAAAACATGCATCTTCACTGAAATTGCTGACAGGAAAAAAAATTAATTTCTTCAAAAGTTCCAGTATAAGCAATCAGTTGGATTTTACCATACCATTAACTTTCCATTTTCCATAGTAGTTCTGCCTATTTCCTACCTGTAATTTGAAAAGTTTTGATTTCTTTGGGGTTTTTAAACTTTAAAGGTATTTTTTTCCTTTTAAAGATTTAGTGAAAGAGGGTTTATTTAATCAGCCATGATGAAAATTCACTAGATGTTCATTTGCTCCTGGAAAAAGAACAGTATCAATAGAGAAAAAAGTACATTTTCACTCTATGAGGAAGGAACGATCATCAGTCACCATTCCATAAAAAAAAAAAAAAAAAAAGTGTGAAAATATAGGTGCAGTGGGATTCAAACCTTCCACACTATGTGTGCAAACACAGATTCCACAGGCAAGGAAACCACAGCCCTGGCAAAGTCATCATCCTCACACAGATGTTTGGGAACTCACTCATATCTCACCAACAGGGAAATACAGATAAAACCCAGTATGGAAAAAAAAAAAAAATCCAAATTCAATCAACACTTCATATTATTTCATTTCACACTGTCATGTGCACAGAAGACTCTTTATATCCAAAGTCTTTTTTTTTTTTTTTTTTTGACAATAGCATTGTGTGCTGCTTCTAGAACACATGACCCTTTTGCAAACCTTAAGCTCAAATATTACCTGGGAAACACAGAACAAGTGAAATTATGCCATGATTGTCAATATTACTCTGGCATTAATTTTTGTTTAGTATTATTTTAATATTCTTCTGGGTTAAAGAAGAAAAGAGGGGGCAGTGTTACATTATATATATATATATATACACACATACATGTATGTATAAAAGTACATCTATATGTAAATATATACACTGGCCAAGCAGCAAGTTAAGTCAGTTGCAGAGTTACAAAAATGTTCTTATCACTTAATTTTCTATGCCTTGCAGAACAATCTCTGAACATTAGGTGCTTTTTAAAAACTTAATTAAATACGTGTTTTAAAAAGGTAGGCACTTCTGCATGGGAAAAAAAAGGGACCTACAGATATACTAAAATGTTGTAGTTTAAACTACCTCAGAAATGTGCAATTTGAGCATTACAGGCAGCCTTCTACCCACCAAAAGTCAGATTTTTAAACAAGCTATGAAAAGTACACATATCTGTTATATGGAAATGTGGAATATGCAAATCAAGGGATGAAAAGCCATTTGCACGTTGCTTCCACTCTTGCTGTTTTCCATCCCTGAAACAACCTGTAACGAACCCAGCATCTCCAGAAGTAATTAAAACACCAACTTGACGTGACGATAACTCCGGGCACTTATCAATGAGCAGATTTCCAAACATCAGCAGTTCTGTTGCGGCCACACACAGGAATTTCTGCACATGTTTAAGCTCAAGCCCTGTAATATGATGTCTAAAGCCTTAGGAAGGAGGTGATGTTCACTGCCATGTGCTTCCTCTGAGCTGATATGGCCTGTAAATTCATTTCACCAACAACTTCAATGAGTTCCTCATTTATGCTTTCCTAGGCTGTTATATTTCTCCTTAAGGAAAAAAAAAAAACAACCCCACACCATCAAACCATAAACCAAACACATCTACTTTCAGAGAAACAAATCAGCACTCAGGTGACATTTTAATATTAGGGGGTCGGTGTTTTCTCCCCTTCCATGCTCAGTGGGGTTTTGGCTTTCCTTCTCTGTTGACTCCAGAGTTGGAGCTGACACCTGTGGCCACCCAGGTTGTGCTCAGTTTAGCAGCTGCCAGACCTTAATCAACTTTCTGCAATGATTTTTCCAGCAGCCTTCCCTGATCCACAGCGGCAGGTTTGGCATTTAATCCCACTGGTAAAACACATCTAGATTTAATCTCCACAATGACATTTTCCTTCTTCAGTGTCACAGTATTACTTTGTAGCTACTTCACAGTCTTTCTGGTCAAAAGACCAGACATTTTTTTTTAAAGATATTTATGAGAAGGGTGCTATGATTGTGTTCATTTCTACATTGTAGGCTCAGCTGATACAAAAATGCCTTCTGGATTTATCTGTCCAGCTCTACTTAGATATTAAACAAGGTGCTGAAATGTGAAGAAGAGGGAAAAGTTGGAACGTGCAGGATTACAGCAACAGGCTTCCATTTTAAAAGTTACTAGTCTTGTTAATGTTATTCATGTTGATTCTTGTTACCTCAAAGCACCACAATATTTACGTGGGGATAAATGAATGAATGAGCCTCACTGTGACGTTTTGGAACAGGAGCAGGACGACCACAAAGAATCAAAACCTCAAACCCAAGCTGTGCCTGCAGGTTTTAATCCTAGAGCATAACTGTGAAGATGACCAGGGGTCTGCTTGGCACACACAGACAAAAAAATAGAAACACTGAAATGTCACCTTTCAGCTCCAGATGATCAAGACATGGCAAGTGCATGGAAACATATCACATTTGGTTTGAGGGGTTGTTGTTTTTACTCAAACTGTGTGACAGATGAGGAACAAATGAAATTTGGCACTGTTTCAGAGCTTGTTTACCCCTTCTCCCACACACAGCCACGTAGAAGTTATTTGGTCATTGAAACTTCTCTTGGTGCAAGCACAGTAATGTGGGACAGCGACAACAGAAAAGAATTTATAGCATTTCTGAAAGTGATTTAACAGCTGGAAAAAAGGAGAAACAACTAACAACATGGGACTAGCCTGCTCCCAATGAACCAGCAGGAAGCACTGCACAAACTACTGATTACTTCTCTTGGTTGGGGTGAACCAGCTAAAACTTCATCTAGGACCTCTAGTGCCATTTTACAGAGACAGAAAGAATCAAAGCACTGGATGCTGAAGTTTCAATAACAGTGAAGCATTTACAGGATTGTTTACTCAGTCAACAAAATTAATTTATGTCTATAAATAACCACAGCTTACAGGAAGATGTTAGTACTGCTATTATTTCAACATGAAAGAAACCAAACACAGAAAAAAATAGAAGGTCAGTAAGGGAGTCACAATTAGAATTTATAAGTTAATGAGTTGAGTCTTTGCCTCTTATTTTGATAAGTATTAAATACCTTGGTTGGCACGGGCTAATCCCTACACAAACAGCCCTTAATTGCTTTTCACCACCCCTGATTCCCAGGCAACCCTCCAGCAACCATAAAAAGCTCGCTCCACTTCCCCCCCGTGTGGGACTTACCCTGGTGTGGGTGCGGATGTGCATCTTCAGGCCGTCGTTCTTGCTGAAGGCTTTGTCACAGTAAGGACACTGGTAGGGCCGCTCACCTGGCAACAGGAAAAGCAGCACAGCCCATAAATATGAACTCAGGACATGCAGGCCTTGCAGCACAGCTGTTTGTCAAGTAAAAGTGCTTTTTGCTGGCCTTATCTCCACGCTCCGTTCCAACGACTGCAGAACTAAGCATTAGAAAAATTACAAATAAAGGTCCACCTGAGCGGGATGCAGTGCTGGGTCAAAGATATTCCTCTCTGCTGGTTGATTTTGTGCTAGCAAGATATGAATACACACAGACAGCCTTGGGGAAAAAGAAAACAAAAAAGAAAACACCTAATGCCCTTGCTCAAACCACACTCTCCAGTGATTTACACATGGTCACTTTTATGGTTAGGCATTAACTGCTCCCAAATATTTCTTCTATTTCACATCTGGTCGTTATTAGAGGCCTCTGGTGTCAGAATCCCAATGAAATAGAAAATCTACTCTTTTTTAATGCCGCATCTGAGCTGTGTTAGAAGCTAGTTAATCAAAAGTTTCTGCAATTTTTGTGTGGCAATTTATGACTGAAATGGAAGCACAACAATCTCAGCATCTCCCTTTGCAGCCTCCCGTATCTTAAGGATATCTGTTTAACGCTCCATTAGACTGGTGTCATTTGGCATCGATTTTCCCAACCTCACATTAGTGTAATGTGGATACTGAGCTGTTCAGAAACAAACAGTAAAGAGTTTCTGAGCGGCATCATTTGGAAGAAATGCATCTGAATTTTTAACTCTTCAGGCAACGCTCTGGACTCTGAGTCTATTGCCTCCTCTTCCTGTAGACAGCACTTTAAAAAGCAAAGACCAGACTGTTTCCATTGCAAAACACCATTCAAAAAATTAGGACAGTAGCCAGTTTGCTGTTAGCAACATGAATTTGCTCTACACAACCACAAGGTGTAACAAACCTTTATTGGAAAATGCAAGTTAAGCAAAGCCTATTCTGCTAAGTGAATGCGTTGTTTTCCACTCACAGAGGAATTTATGCATCTATAGAGAGATTTAACATAGTCCAAATATCAAACAATTACTAACACTCATACTCAACCCTGGAAAATAGGCAACCAAGATTACAACATTTTACAGTTAAAAACGCTTCCTTTCTGTCTTTTATTACTGTTTAGGTACCCCTGTGAATGACAGTAGCACAACATCACACAGCAAAGCACTTGTGAAGCACAAATATTTTCCTCTCTTGGGTTCTGCCATCTCTCAGAAAGCACAGCTCTGGGAACTTGGTTGTTTGGGGTTTTTTTTTCAAGGATGATGACAACAATCACTGTATTATAGCTGTGTTCTCATCGAGCAGTTTGATATATGATACTCTCTCTCCTGACCCTCAGTGCCTTTAATCCAGGCCTCCGAAATTCAAACACTCCAACAGTTGTCAGTACTCAAATATTTAATTAATTCAGCTGACATTTTTACGTCTCAGGGCTTTTGAATGCACAAGTTCAAGCTTTCAGCAGTTTGTAAGCAGATGAGCGCTGACAGGTAGGAGTTGTACCCTCCTCCCTCTCTCCCCCACCCTCGAGTTTCTTTCAAGAGGAAAACTTTTGCTTTCAAAGGATGGGTTTGAGTTTGTCTGTTTTGCATTAACAGTGTCCTTCTGACACCAACCATGGAGACCACGGGGAGAAGGCGTTAAGAGCTTGCAGGAGATGCCAGCAGAGGGCAACAACAGGACTCCACACCAGCACGTTACACCTGAGCAGCTTTTCTGTACTGCCCATTTTCAAACATCTTCACTGCTCTAAAAAGCGCCAAGTTTATTATGGAACCCCAGCCCTGACTTGACACTGAAGCTTGGGGACATCTTGCTTTTTCTAAATCATACAAACAATTTCTCATGCACTTTTGTCATTAATAATTACCAATAAAACTACCTAAAAGACCCACCCCAAGTAATTTTACTGTGGCTCTTCTTTTCCTGTTCTTCTCTTTCCCTCATCTTCGCATCCTGAATGCTTCAAATGTACACAAGTGTCCTTGTGCTTCCACGAGCAACTGTAAATGGCTAACTTCAGCAGAGCTTAGAACTGGCACTAAGAAGAACTGGAGGACAAGTGGGATGTGCTAAAAGCTCCTGGGAAGGTGACATTATCCATCAGTGCTTTCGCACTCACCTACAGTCAGGCAAAGGCCAGCAAAACCCAATTATAAGCGTAGGAATATTAAACTTCAAGTCAACTCATGCACAGTAAATACTTGGGAGATTTCCAGAGGCAAAACTTCTCTGACCAGGAAAGGAATGGATCTCTAATGAGGAGACTGAAAGTGAGAATAACCAAGATATAAGCAAAGGAACTGTTCTTTCAAGTCATGCATCTCTGTTTCTCTTCCCCTCACAAGAAGGGGTTACTAAGAACTGAAGTAAAAGAACATGATTTCTCCTATGATGAACTCCAATTTCTCCTTGGATTTACTGTTAGAAGCATGTTTATGAGGAATGGTGTCAAAGTGTGGGAACAGCACACTAACAGGGAATGTGCCTTAAGTAAAGTTGATGCAAGTAATAATTACGCCATTATGCATTTTTATATAAACATATTTTAATATATAAATATATATATATATGTAATGTTTGGAGGGTTTTTTTAATCTGATTTCTACATCAACATAAGAATAATGGGGGGGGGGGAATCTTTTAACTTTTAAATACACTGCTCAGCCTTAACTCTAACTTCACTAAACTAAGACCAATTGCTACCATTAAAACACCAAAGCACCCCAGCGAGTCAAATGTACCAAATGTCACGTTTCCCCTGGAGTTACAGCTGCCTGGCATGGCCCTGCTGTCCCACAACAAACTGCTCAGCACACTGATGGCCCCGCTGTACAAACAGCCCCCAATAAATAATCCTGGGATAAATTGCAGAGGATTTACCATAATTCAAAGTCTAGACATTCTACTGCCAGATTTCGTACGAACAGAAAAAAAAACCCCGCAGCTTTTAACGTCATAAAAATACATTTAACCTTAATACAGGGATTATGAAAAACAATTCCGTGATTGAAAAACATATGGGATTTTGATCTGAAACCATGTCAGGACAGAACAGATACCTTTTTTTTCCCCTCAAGTGTGTACATCTCTAAGCTGGAGATCACACTACCTACTGGACCTTAATGTAGCAGCAGAAGTTAAACATCAGATTCCTCCATTCCAGTTCAAATCAGGATGGACAATTTCCCATGAGACGTTTGCGATCAAAGGTGCTGTTTGATCTGCCAAACTCAGATACCCCAGGAGCAAAACAATGAAGAAACAAAGCCAAATCCACATTAGTTTTTTTTTTAAGATTTCAAGATTTCAGTGGCTACAGCTTGACATTTAATAAGGACTCTGAGACACAACAATTCAAGTCAGTCAGATGTGCAGCTATTTGCACACCGGTTTGCATTCCCTCGAGTCAGCTGAGCCACAAAAAACATAAACCAAACTGTTTACAAAGTCAGATGTCTTTATTAGAACTGAACTGCTGTATTAAGGAGTGTGGAATTTCAATTATGCAGCAAAATTACCAGGGTGGGGGAGTTTTTATATACTTTTTAATATGTCTCTGTTTGGTCATTTGGGGTATTCAGCAGCACTGGTCTAAGTCAACACTCATGAAAATCACAAAAAGCCCTATGACAGACTGCCCTGATACTGTTCAGTGAATTCAACTGCAAAGAACCTGTTTTCTTTGGCTTTCTTAAAGAAATAAACAAATATAATTATAGCAATGTGGTCCTTCCAACCCTTCCACAGACCATTAACCATTTATATTTACTAAATACAGTTCCTTTTCCACCTTCTAAATATGGTTCCTTTTTAGGTGCTGAACCACTTACTATAAGGATTAGAAGATTATTTTGTGTATATATATATATATATATAATTTCAAAATGTCAACTTTCAGAACAGTTATGGTCAAGTCTAAACTTTTATATATAATGGTCCAACTTCAGACTGGGGCAGGGGAGGGGGGATGAAGGGAGACTCCACCATCACCCAACCGCAGTGGGAAGGCAGCAGTTCACCTGGGGAGGAATCAGGAGGCCAGGGGGCCATCTGGATCGCACATGCAACACTCCAGGCCAGATGATCCACAGGGCAGCCCAGAATGGGAATTGCAGGAAGGCTCTTTCAGTCAGAGATAAGCTGGGGCGATGACAGCATTCAACGGCACGTGAGGATGGGCAGAAGGTGAATGGATGGAACAAAACTCTAATCTGGGACATATGCCTTGGAAAGCTGGCTGCTCACACAGAGCACCTGACAGCCTCCCACATTTACCCTCAGCTGCCAGGGCAGCTCCCTCTGCTGAAAAGAACTTCATTAGGAATCAAAATTAAATTGAACAGGAACTTGAGGAACTCAGTGATTTCAACAGAGTTTCAAATTAGAAAACGCCAGAAAAACAATAACTGAATGCAGAGTAAATATTCACACTTCAAGAATATATTCAGTAGATTTCAGCACTTTGGTGTTGTACAACAACTAAACACTCAAAATTTAGCCCTTCGGAAGGTACAGAAGTGCCCACACAGGATTAGCTTTCTCATGCCAAGAGCACCACGACTTTGTGATTTGAAAGGTAATTTTATCCTCACGGTGAGCCAGAAAAAGTCATTGAGTGCTCTGAGTCCTGTTCTCTGAGAGGCAGAGCTCAGGTAGGGGTCAATTACAGCTATTTCTTACTTCATGTTAACCAACAGTCAAATCTGGCAGACTTAGCTATGCTTTAATACTTGAGGTATGGAAGTGGTGTTTTCACAGCTAAGAACGTCTGGTTTCTGCAAAGTTTTGGGTTCATTCAAAGAATTCAGATTACCTCTAGTTAAGACCAGCAGATAAAATGTTTGTCCTATCTGGTCCATCAAAATTGTCATGATATAACTGAAATATTGGCTATTTGTAACTAAATAGATCATAAAGTCTAAGTAAAAAGCTCTTACAAAATAAGAAGACTGACTCCCTGCAGTAAAGCATGAACTACCATTATTACTTAGAGACTCTCGTCAGTTCTACAGTGATATTAAGGTTCTTGTAACAAATAAAAACCCCACACACTTCCTTTAAATAATAAACCTGTTTCATTCTTTGCATCTATCAGTGGAATTAAGGAGTTCCCTGTGGATGTAGAACTAACATCTACGACTTCAGTGAACCCAGTGGTCAACTAAGTCTTTAAAATCCCATGCATGAATCAATCAGTAATTCATCTGATCTAAAGATGTCACTAATATTCCAACAATCTACCCCTTAAAGGAGCATTGCTTCATTCATGGCTACAGCCAGCAAGAAGCTGGCAGCTGGATGAAACTTTACAGGTATTTTGAAAGATTTAAGCGTTGCCTAGAGATAAACAGGACAGTGATGTATAAACTGAAAGGTTTAGAAATGCAGAATCCTTACCTTTGAGGCCTCCTGCGAGCTCCTTTTTTAAATTGGGTAGATAAAAGAGAGACCATTTATAAGTTATTGAATAGCAACAACCTATCTGCAGACATTTGCAAGCTGTTCACTGACTAGACACAGATACATCCTTTCACATACTTCACTGTGATACGAGAGGAAGTTCCTTCAAGCTTCCCTTTTATCTTTTTTTTTTCCATGAAAGAAAATATAAATTATTTATAAGGTAATTTGCCAGAAGATCTGCTGGAATGAGGATCCTGCCTGTACATTATTATGTACCTGAACGAACAGTTGCTTGTTTAGCTATTAAACTTTTGGTGACACATTTTAGCACTGTAATAAAAGAAATTTATACTGTACTTGAACACATTACTTCCTTCAACTACTTCGAAGCCTACTGTGGTTAGAGCTGATTGAATTATGTTAATAACCAAAGATTTTTATTATGACTCCACAACTAATATTTTGGCGGTTGTTGTGTGATAGCAAAAGCAAGATAAGGGTATGTTTCAATCTATATTTGCATGTAAAAGCATTTTCTGAGGACATTTATGGTCATTAGTTGTCCCTCCTACCAGTGTCTATGTAACAGTAGGCAAAACACAGCATGGAAAGGATGGGATTACAGTCAGAACCCACAACTCTTTTCACTCTAAAACAAATTTAGTCTCAAATCTAAACTATTTCACAACAACTGTCACCGTTGCACGGCTAATTAGGAAAGCAGCAATGTTTTTATCAGGCAGATAAAAGGTGTGTATACACAGATTACCCAGGCACACACAAACACAGGACAGCAGTTAACAGGTTCAAAAAGCTAGCTGTGAGGCAACTGGGAAGCTGCCCAAACCCATAGCCAGTCACTGTTAACACTGAAAGCTGCTCAAAACTTTAGGGAATTAGCAATTAACCTCCCAGTCCCCAAGTTTTCAAGCCCGAGGAGCAGAGCACAGAATTTCTTTTACAATTTATGAACCAGCCAAAGAATTTATACCACAGCCAAAGGATTCTTTTGCAGAATTAACCCCAGCTCCCCCTGACCCTAAGAATGTGCTCCGGTGCTTGAGCTGACCCGAAGAGCCCTGGCTGTGCAGTGCCAGGGCTGGGAGGCAGCTGATGGATTGCAGAGCAACGCCCCGGGCTCCGAGGCAAACATCACCCCCTCCCCTCTGCCCACGCACACGTGGGCACTCACCACAACCAGCTCAGCCTCTGCAAAGGGCCAAGTACCACCAGAAAATGGGATAATGCGAAGGTCTGCACCTGGACCTCAAACCTCCTCGTGTGTCAGTACTAAGACCAGAAGGTCTTGGCAATATTTACACTGATGCTGTACTGCTCAGTTGCACCAGAAGCCCAGCCCCAGCTCAAGGCTTAATTCACAAAGGTGAATCATCTCTTGAAAACAGACAGTAGCCGGTTGTTCCACTTCTAGCCCAGAATGAAAAGTGATACTTTGAAGTCTGACCAAAGAAGAAAAGAGGAGGGCACAGTTTTGAAATGATGACTTTAAACCCCACAGAATTTAACAGATACCAACAACATGAAGTATTCATCATTGCAACATCTAGAAACCAAAACATCCATCTCTAAAAAAAAGTTTGTGATGAACTGAAAATTTCTTACTGCTCAGAACTTCCCTGAAAAGCTGTCAAGGATTTTCATAACGCAGGGAACTTTATTGCTAAGGGCCACCAAATGAGTGTTAAACTTTTTTTGGGTTTTTTGCCCTGTTTGCAGATGACATGGATTTCCTTCACCAAGCCACCCTTACTTCCCTTGGAATGATGCACCTCAAAGCTCTGTTTCCTCAGGCTCTCTGAACACAGGACAACAATTCCCTCTTATGATTAGCCTGTATGTATTATGACCATGAACAACATGGCTGAAGTCTCCAGGTACAGCACAAAACAGAACTGTCTCTCCAGAATTACAGCATGAATTCAACCACGGCATTTTCTCACTCAGCTTTACTGGCATTTTGCCATGTAACTTGAAAATAATTGTTCTAAACTGAAAGTCACAACTTAGCAGCAACTCCCTACCCCCCCATCTTTCCCCAGGATAATCAAGACATGGTCAGAAGCCACTAACAGAATGACATCAAAAACCACCATGAAATTCTGTTTCATTTAATTCTCCCAGTGAAGGATGGGAACCAGAAAATTCTCCATCCAAAATGTGATTGACATCAAAATAGCAGCTAGACTGGAAGAGGAAAGGGTCAGAGTACATAATACCATAGTTTACTGTTTCTCCTCTAATAGTGGCTACAAATCTTGCACGGCTCTGGAGTCAAGGTTAGAGATCTCTGGTGCGTGGTTTTGTGACATTCACCTCAGCCTAAACCCTAAATTTCGGGAAGTCTCCTTGAGAGAGCCTAAATGGAACTGGCAGTGGCACACGTGTGAAAAGTATCTTTACTCAGGCAGCCATACAGCATTTTCCCAAGAGCTCTCTTGCACAATCAACTTGTAAAACTTAGGCCCTTCTACTCTGACTGCCAAGGGCAAATCTACACCATTTTATGTTGGAGACAAATTATCCCAAAGAAACCTCTTTCTGTTGCCTGATGCCACTTATTCAGATAGAAGTGCAAGCTCACAAAATGAAACTTGACAAGGGCATTTACACATTAAGCAGGTGAAACGTCTGAAAAAGATGCTGCGTTAGGGCTACCTGTAAACTTGCATTTCTGTTTGCAGATAGGTACATTGTAGATGTACAGATGCTTTGTTACAGATTTAGGAAGCATTCCCTGCTCATTATAATAAATAAGTACCTGTATGGCTTCGAATATGAACTCTCAGCGTGCCATTGCTTGCAAACTTCTGTCCACAATATGGGCAAATCTTCTCTTTTTCTCCTGTGTGAGTCTGTGTGGGGTGGAGAGAGACAAGAATGACCGTTCAGCATGGATTTAAAAGATGTGAAATATGGAATATTTTAACTCTACTGACATTATCTCCATTACAGATGTTATACCATCACATCAGGCACAGAGTCTTAGGAATTAGCTACAGGTGTTCTTTCCATTTTTTTCTAAAATTTCTGAACAAATTTTATTATTAACGACAAAATAAACTGCCTTTTCAGTTCCTAAGTTTACTATTTCCTAAATAGTTAATACTATTACTATTAAAAAATGTGTATTTTCACGTGGCAAGAGTAAGACACCTGTTTTTTTTCAGCAAGAGATTTGTGACTGGTTTCTAAACCAGCAAACAATAGCTTGGTTACCTGATAAATTTATTATGCATAAATGGGTCTATTTGTAAAAGGTTATAATTTCACAGAATTTTATGAAATATAGTGAAAATAGTTTTCCCAACCTAACATTTCCTATGGCAAACTTGAACTGGAGCTTTCGAAGGTCTCTCACTTGATCATACACTGAGCTTGCCTTTTGAAATCAAGCTTTTAAGGCTACAGGGTCTTGCTGATATAAGAGGAATTGTTTCAAAATGGAAAAAAAATAATCACAAACTTTCCCATCCAACCTGTGTGATCAACAGCAAGAACACCTTGAAATAAATTACACACAGGGACCTCAGCATTTTTCACACTGTACTTTCCACACCCCATTCTGAAGATTTTTCTCAGCCTATTGAATAACTTTGCCTTATACCTGTGGCTGTTTTTTCGGTGGAGAGTTTTGTGTTACTTCATTTGAAAGTGTTAATTTAAATGGGATGGGAAAGATAACACATTCAATTAAATGTACAGGTGACTATTCGGGTTTTGAGCTTTGCGCTCTTCAGATGGGGAAAAACTAATTCTTACTTCGATGGAAGACACTGAAGTGACAAAGTCCTTCATTACATCATAAAAACCCCACCTCACCCAGTACATATTGTGCTGCAGCTGAAGGAAGAGTAAATGAGATCTCATTTCAATACCAGATGGACTTGCAGAGTTTTCCTTCTCTGACTTGAGGATATGAATTAAATGCCTCTTGATTAGGATGCAGTTATTTAGAAATCACAGCAACATTGGGGAATGCCAGAGAGACAGCTATTAATTAATTCCAAGGATCCAAATACAAAAGGGACCAATTTCTGGGACCAATACAACTACAAGGCATACAGCTAGTCCTAGTCTGACAGGAACACAAGGAAAACTTTCAAAATCTATGCAGAGCTCATCAGTGGGAGTATTTTTAAACCTCATGACCCATCTTAGCAAGATCCTTCACCAAAAGTTAAACTGGAGTTAATGTATCAGTGTTACAGGCTAGGGCTCAAGGACTGAATGTGATCAGTTGATTCTACTCACTTTCTTATGGCTCTTCAGGACTGAGGGTGTCACAAAAGCTTTGTCACAGAGATCACACTTGTATTTCTTGTGTCCGTCGTGCACAACTTGAATGTGAACATTTAAGGTGTCCTTTCTTTTGAAAGTAGCGTCACAGTGATCACACTTGAAGGTCCTCTCACCTTACAAAGAGAAAAAACAGGTCTAAAGATACCAGATTTTTGTGGAAATGGACTAGTGCTTATTGTTTCAGAAAAGAAGTTAGGTTCTGGGAACAGAGGCATCACGTTGGGTAAAAATGTTACCGGGAAATTCAGAAAAAAACAGTCTGCATCTTTCGGAAATAAATGGTAAGAGGCATTTTCCTGAATTTGCAAGAATTCTCAAAGCAAGAAATGCTATCTCGTTCACCTCAGCAGGGGCGAAGTCATGTGACAAACATGGAGTAACTGCAGGGTTGTAGCAGCATTACTGTTCTAACTGTGGTGCTGTCTCTGGAGGCTGTGCCAGAGGCCACGTTAATATGGTTTAAAGTTTTTTCAAGTAATTCTACATCAATCTGCAGTGTGTTTGCTTCTAAAGCAACATGGGGGTATTAAATTGAAAAAAAAAAATATGTGTTGTAAGCTGAACTTCAATTTTTCCTAGAAGTTTAGAGCTTCACAAACCATTTCTTTTTCCTGCAGCACAGAGAGGTAAAGGCAGCTAAATCCATCTAGAAATTCTGGCCTGTTCCTCCTCTTTATAGTGGTGCTTCAGGAACAGCTAGATCTGCCACAAATCACAGTCCTAACTCAGAACCTTGAATTTCCTGAGCTCCCATCCTCTTAAAAAAAAAAGTCAAATATATGTTTTTAGTGAGACCTTTGCCAAGGCCCTGCAGTTCTGCACACAGTGAATTACAGCTTTTGGATAGTCTGCAAATGCTTTTTATTAGAATATACTTTACTGAAGAGGTTTTTAACTTTTCCCCCATCATTCTTAACATTTATCATTGGAAAAAAAAAATTACAAAATCCAACGCTTTATAAAATTGCAGAAGGTTTGAAAGACAATAATAAAAGGACAAACTAAACATGCCAGCCCAGTAATTCATCTAACAGAAACACTGTTAGATGAGATTAAAAAAAAGAAAGATTTATGGGGTTCTTGGTTATACCAATATGAAAATTTCCCAAATCTGAATATTGTCTTCTGAGTTACAAGGATTTTAGATGAGCATTTTCTAAAATCTAAATTGCTGATGTTCACAGGGTGGAATGGCAGTTTGGGCTCTGCAAATATTAAAGAAGGAGAAAATCCCACCACAAATGAACTTTTACCCAGTCAGTCAAAAAAAAAGGAGAGAATGCCAAGAACAAGTTACTCATGAGGCAAAGTGGGCACACAGCATTTCTCTGAGCTGTTATTTCTGTGCCAGGGGCTGGAAACACGAGCCTGGGCTGACACAGAAGAGACAATCTCAGTGTCAAGCTCTAAACTGGATTACCCACAAAAGCTGAGTAAGTCACCAAGTTCTCTCTCTTTCCACTTCTTCTTTCTTAAAATGGAGGTAACACTATCTCACTGAAAGCAGAAATAAATCTCTTGTCGTCACACCTCAAATCATTGCTAGATTTTCAACGGCATATTCGGATTTGCATTTGAGTGCATTTAAAGACAAGGTTTGACTTTGGTTCTGAATTTTCTAACTGCCTGGGGTTAGAGTTGAAACTTAATACCAATTTAACCCAGCAAGCTGCATACTGGAGCAAGGTGCCACATGTCTGCTTTTCACAGTGAAGGGCGAGAATTTAGGAAGCCCTTTTTCCTCTCTGACTCAGCACTTACTGTTATGGATTAACAGATGCCTCTGGAGCGAGAACGGGGTTCGGAACAAAGCCTTGCACTCCTCACACTGGAATGGTCTCTCCTCAGAATGGGTCTGCAGATGGAACACAGTATGTCAGGGGAAAGGTTCATGGAAATCAATTAGTTGTCATGACAGTAATTATAGCTAATTTTCTGGACTGGATTCAGGAGGGGATGAAGATTTAAAACAATTGTTCTGCCGTGATCCAGAATCCTGGAAGTCAGCACAGCAGCTACTGAATAACTGTGCCTTCCCAGCCCTCACAAGTGTCACAGGAGGTGTGCATGTAAATAGAGACAAAAATACAGAATAACCAAGGAAAAAACCTAGAAGCTCAGTTGCATTGCTTTATTAACACTGGCCTAGAGTACTTATTAATATGAATAAATGCTTTAAAACATGTAAACAAAGCCCTTTTTTGAAGTTAAAATTGATCTAATGCTCAAGAGAGCACCTAACATTTGGCAAAGAAAATTTCTCAAATCATGACAATAGCCTTATATATCCTTGTTTCAGTTTCTTCTACTAAAAAAAACCAAACCACAAAACCAAAAAACCACAAAACCCCAAAAAACCCCAAAAAACCCCAAAGCCATGGAAGCATCAGTACTGAGATTTTTGTTGGCTGTAGAAGAATTCATTGTAGCTGAAAAGCAGCCTCAAAGCCATGAATAAAATAAAAGACTAAGCTGGGAGGATTCTCCCAAACTACAAGGTTGCTGAAGCATATTTCTTTTCTGGAGCTTGGGACACATCCAGCTTTATTCTACTTTTACACATTTCAAAGCACTTTCCCCGTTTCATTGAGTTATTAACTGCTGTCCCACTGTAGATAGTAAATTAATCTGTACAACTTATTATCTACCCAATTCCTACTATTTTTGCTAAGGAAAGCAGGATTTTAAAGCATCAGTGTCTAAATATTGCATTAGCTCACAAGGACCTTATTAGAAGCTGCAGTGCCAGGAGGAAAAGGGGACAGACCGTGAGTGTTTTATAATATGCAGGAAATTAGGTAAACGAGTTAATTAGACTAAGGGCAAATATTAGCATAGCCCATATTTACATAATCTATTTTTGCTATTCAAAATACCCTACAACCATTATAGCTATCCCTTCAACTGTGGAGAAAAAGGGGACTGTGGGGATTTTAAGCCCAATGTCCTCTTTGACACACACAGTACCAAAACATGAAAGTATTGCAATGGTACAGAGAGGTTTCAGATTCAAAGTCAGCTCCTTGACCTCAGCCTACGTCCCTTAAAGCAGAAAAGGCAACTGAAGAACCCTCAGACGTGTGGGATATATCTCCTGTTACATGAAATCTGCTAAAGGTTTCAGCCCAGGCCCTACAGGTTTCCATCCCAGTTTGCATGAGCTGCCACCCTGCTCACAGCCTGGGCAGTCGGGCCAAGGATTGACAGGACACGAAGAGACTGAACTACCTTCTCACCTCAACAGGGGGTTCCTCCAGAACAGGGCTGAGACATAGTGAGGAGACACTGTGGGGAAGCTGGCAGTGCTGCTGTCTGTGCTGTACCTGTTCTGTGGATAAATAGAAGGGTTCAGTCTCCAGAGCTGTCAATCTGGCACTTTCCACGAGCGCAAAGTTCATGCTGCTTATTGAAGAAATGCCCTGCTTTAGAGCACTCACCACCCGAGGGATAGTTCTGAGGAGCACAGTGATCTGTACAGAACTCCCTCCTAGCATCTCCTTTTAGAGTTCTCCTGGTCTTCTTATCAGAATATACGTATTCATGTGCACATCTTAACTTCACTACGAAGAAAACCACCTACCTAGGCATAACCTCATGCAGGGGTACACTCATCACCTGCAGCAACTGAGCACGGGCTCTTAGGGAGTATTTCGTGGCAGCCTTTCCTACCACAGCATCTGTGGAGGCTTAAGCCCGGCCCAAGGCTACTTATTCCCAACAGATAAACTGATGGAATACAGTTGTTTCAAATCATTATGCTCCCCAGGACCAAACAACCGTGGATTAACCATAAACCCTTTAAAATCCTGCGTCTGATGACCTATTTCTGCTCACTGTCATATCCTCGCACTTTATTCTCTGAACTCATCCCCCGTCCGCGGCAACAAAGGAGCAGATGGAACAAAACCACCTCCTGTAAGGAGGTAATCTGCATTATGTGGCTCAGAGCATGCACCCTCAGCCGATCCAACCTGCGTGAGAGGTGACTGATTTTCTCTGCAGCACAATCCCATACTCCATTTACCTCCTCATTTCAGACACTGTTCCCTTGCCTCGTTGAAATGACCCGACACACACACACAAATCTGAAGGATGTTTAGAAACACACGCTGTGGGAGCCATCTTTATTCTGATACTTCCAACATGAAATCAGGGCAAATAAACCCCCACAAAGGAACCAGAGAAACAACAGCAACGAGTTTCAAAGGCACAAAATGTATCTCTATTCTGTTACTTGTTGTATATAAAAAGGATGGAGGCCTGCTGCAAAATCCCAAGTGTTTTTTTAAACATGTTGCTATCAAACTTTAAGGTCTGTCTGCTGTGAAATGCTGTAGGTTTAAATGTTTTTAACTACCCATCATTCCTACTGCAGGTTTCTAAGCTCCCTGCTACTAACTGGTAACTACAACTCAAGAAGGCACCCTGAAATTATTTAGAGTTCAACTTTTCTCCTTCAGAAAGAAAATGAAACTTAGGAGGACCTCTTAAAGGAATACACAGCTAAAAAAAATCATTAAAAACCCAAGCTGAAGAAATATATTAATATGATACACAATTAAAAGTTGTTTCCACATTCCTGTGAACAAGCAAAAGAACCATTGTGCTGTTCCCCTGGGAGTAGTGCAGCCTTCCCAAAATCATGATAATTAAAACTATTTTGGCATCCTGACCCACCACATCCTTGAGTTATATTTGTGACAACACAAATATAATGCTTTTTGTGCATACACATCCATACTCCCCCCCCTTGTCTCCTGCCTCTCCTCATGCTGTTTACCCAATGGAGAGAGGTGTGCCGAAAAAAAAAACAAATTTAATTCAGGCCATCTAAGTCAGTCTCATGTTCATCTCTTCATGGAACACGTGAGTGTAGAGGCCTAAATGTGGATGGGGGAATATTACAGCTGGTTGGGGAATCTTTATGTAAACACAGCAATAAGTTTCTTCCAATACAGGACAGAGTTGATTTACAGCCAGTACTACGTGCAAACAGGTTCAGGAAACAAGCATTCCAACATGCTTTAAGGAATTCTGTCAAAATTAGGAACTCTCTATATCTGTCTGAATTTTAATATTTTTCCCATTAAGTGGAGCCCCTAATCCTTTCTTATGCTAGTGGTGCTGCTGCTTTAAACACAGAATTGGGTCAAAGTGTTTACTCATTCATACTTAATCCTCAAGTCCGTTTTCAACCCAAACTCCCCACCAGTCACCAATGGCAAATTAACACAAGGAAACACAAGTATCTTTCTAGACGATATTTTAGGCATTTTCCCTAGAATATGTTCAATTTGTGAGACTCTGTGTCGTTTTCTTGAAGTCTAAACCATCAAAGGCAATGAGAGCACGTTTGGGAGCTCATCTTGTCCTTCAGCAGGCTGCTGCTTGTGAGGCAGTCATCACCAATCCACCCCAGCCCGCAAGGGGCATCAGCACTGCCCTGACATGATTTATGGCTCCGAGTGCAAGAGATGCTGCAAAGATCCTGTGCCAAATTCCCAGATGGAATGTAACACGAGCCAAACTGTGAAAGACTTGGAAGAATGGGGATATTAGGGTGGAGGTTCTGTGTTTTTTTTCTAGTGTCGTAATTCTGAAACAGCAGTCATGGGTACAGACTAGCCATTAAAAATTGAAACCCAGGTTAAAACTAGTGAGGGGCATTATAGAAATTAGGCCAAGCAGATTTGAGTTTAAATCAAACACAAGCAGAACATCCCTTTGTGAGCCTGTTTTTCAGGTAATCTTTCTTCTGGTGTTGTTTAATATGTGAACACTACCAAGTTTAAATCTAGTGTAGATTGAAAGCATCTGCTGCTAAGTCCAACAAGGACTGCAAGAGGACTACACTCAGTTTTATTCAATTGTGGTATTTAAAAAAAAAGACACTTTTAATCAGTTACACTTTTAACTTGGTAACAAAAAAACCAAAATAGCAAAAAACCCCACCAAAACAAAACAATACCAAAAAATACCCCAGAAAATTCAAAATGGGATTTATTTGATGCTTTTAACCAAGCAACTGTGATTTACTTCTGCCTATTTAAGTTTTTTGTTTGCTAGAAATGATTTAGTATTTTGAGACTTTGGATATAACAAAGAACACTAACGCTACGTTCTCCAATACTTTAATCCCATGTTCATAAGCATGGCAGAGCTTAATGATGAACCACTTACAAGAAGAAAAAAAAAAAAAATCTGCAAATCTGAGGCTGGCAGACCTGTAAACAACAACAGCAGAGTGCTTTACCTTCTTGTGATTCTTGTAAACATTTCTGTGGGCAAATCCCTTTCCACAAAGCTTGCATTTATAAGGTTTATCTTCACTGTGTATTATTTTGTGTGCAGTCACTTGATCAAGTCGTTTGAAGGACTTATTGCAAACCTCGCAGGTGTAGGGGCGTTTTTCTGCAGAAAATGAGTGGGGGACACTTAATCTCCTGTTTATACAGGGGGAGAAGATGAAAGGCAGAGACAGTCATCTCCTCAGAGAGATTTTTGCAATTAAGTCAACCCAATTAAGATTAAACCAATTAGAAAGACATCTAATGCCCTTTATGTTAGACAGTTAAGTCACTTCACAAAAGATGAGCCATGGTGTATCTCAAGAAATTGGCACATTCTTTGCAATGCTCGTTGCTAAAACTAAATTCTGATTAATTAGCTTAAATCAAAAGAGAATGACTTCAAAGAGGAAAACTCTGTTTCCAGATTACAAATGTGAAAGAGGGCATGACAGTTTAAATGTTTTAAAACTTAATTAACAATATACATATTAGCTTCCAAAACCAAGAGTTCCTATGCAGAAAGCCTTTGTGCTTCAACTGGTGACTGCAACTTAACTGCACTAATGCTCATCCGAAAGTGTCAGAAGAAAGCCAGGAGCCTCTGAGATACGGATTATGTTAGCAGAAAAGAGCTTTTGGTGTGGACTAATATCAAGAAAACAGTTCAATTGTAAGCCTGTGCAGCTGTAAAAACCTGCATTTGTTTCGACGCTAATGCGTTTGACAGAAGGGTGTTTGTGCTCCCATCGTGTTGCTTGATGTTTCTCATCACCGGTGAAGGACACAGAAAACGCGGGACTGCAACGAAAAACCTGGCAGAGCCGAGCTGTGTCCCACTGCCAAACCCAGGCACCAGCCACTCCCTGCCCACGGTGACCCGCGCCGGCACAGCACGGGCACAGGGAAAGGTTTGGTTGGCCTGGAGCATGAGCTGCTTCCCTCGGACCAGAAAGTACGTGCACATAACCCCACTGATACACACACGAATGTTTCCTTTTGATCACAGATCACTGCCAGCATGCCCCAGCTCCCATCCTCTCCTCTCTCTGGTTTTTCCCCTCCTCTATAGGCCATGAAACCATCTTTGGCCCCACGGCAGCTCACTGACCTCGTCTACCCCAGCTGGCACAACAAAACAGCTTGACAAAGCAGCAAGAGCGAGAAGGCTACAGCACTGCACCTGGGTTTTTGAAAGGCTTAGGTAGGAGAGCTTAGATAGTCTCCTTGGAACCTGAGATTTACTTGACCAGCTCAGCACAACACAGATTTCATCAAGACTTCTATAAGATACTAGCTCAGGTAAAATTCAATCTACATTAAGTACATATCCACGGGTTTGAGTTATTTTGGTACATTACCTGAGTGAGTTATCATGTGGCGTTTCAGCTGGTTCGCCGAAATAAATTTCTTGTCACACTCCTGACACTCAAAGATCTCGTGGACCTGCAAAACAAGTGTTTAACGATAATTAAATGCATGCCTCAAACAAGATCATGCATCTTTCATATACAGAAATTCCCTAACAAACTATTTAATAGCCAGTTGCCATATTAATTATCATAAATATTGTGTGATTTCCCCTTTGCTGGTCCCTTGGTGAAAGAAACATCATCTCCCCAAAACTAAAAATTCGTAATTCAAAACAAAAAATTATCACTACAACAATGGTGCAGATTTCCATAATCTGTTTCTAACTATCAGATCTCTGTAAAATATCATTACCAGGAAAGCATTAAAAAACCAGATGCAGAATAACTTGTCAGAACACTTCCTTCTAGTCTAATTGGCAAAAGCAACACAGAAACCGTTTCATAGCTTCTGTATGAATTTTTAAAACACAAGAACTATCAAACTCTTGCAGGTTTCTTTCTCTTAAAAGCTTTTAGATACAGGACAGTGGAGGGGCAGCAGTGTCTCAACCTGTAAATGCAGGATACCCACAGTCCTACATTTCCTTCAGTTTACTCACATAAGGTAAGATATAAAAAAAGGCATTAAAATTAACATGTTACAAGCAAGAGACTGGAAAACAGGAAGGTAAGGTTAAGGGACAGAAGGTGACGACAGCAAAGTTGAATTGTGCATGGCTAAGGAAGGGTTGATCTTTAGACATTTAAGGCACAAGCAATGCACAAGACACATGAAGCTAAAAATGAGTTGAAATCAAAGATGACATGAAAGCTACAGATCGTGTCTTCAGACAATGAACATATGTCAATCCCCTGCAGTCACCCTCTTCACCTCCTTTCTCTGTGTTTGCCACATTTATCTCTTTCTGTTGTTTGGGCTGATTTTTTGCTGTACTTCACCTTTCTATTCTCTGCTTTTAGTTCTTTACCTTGACAGGAAATGTCCCAGTTTCACCTATTGTTTTCTTATTGCTTTTATTGCCTGTATAAATATTTCTGGGAATGATGAGCCTGCCCCACTTCCCACAAAAGCAAAGTAATTCAAACAGACAGACAAACATGAGTCCTACTGTGCACAATCTCCTTCACTACCTGATGTGAGTGAATCTGGAATATTAATTTTCTGGATATTTTAAAAGAGGAGCCAATCAAGAAGAGTAAACAAAGTTTGATGCACAAAATCTTCACAGCGATTCTGAAGATGAGTAAGTGCTCGACTGACATGCCCAGTGCTATTTGAGAAGCCGGTTGGTGTGTGTGACGGTGTCTGCACAGAATTACAACCACTGGAACAGAACATTTTAATAAAATGGACACACTAACCAGGATATTCTGCACTTTCAGGGCCTGATGTGTGAAAGGTGCACCAGTGCATAAAGCTTTTAATTACATGTGTGGCAAGGCACACCAGGATTTGATTTGAGGAGTAACAAAGTCAGACAAGAAAGGACAAGTAACACAAGCAAGGAGAAAAACAAATTTAAAAGGAGGGGCCTCACCATTTCCTTTGCAACAACATATTTTAATTGACATCATCTATATCCTTAACGGATTCAGGTTATAACCAGGGCATTATTAAAGACTTACAGTTAATCTGATAAACAGTACAATGCAGCTTTTTGAAAAAACAGAATCTCCTGGGGTTCAGTGATTTATCAAATTAATCTTGCAGGGACTTCCTTTGGGTATCACGGCTTCAGAATCTCATATTCGTAGTCCATCTGTATTTCTGTAAGAACACCCTCACTTCCAATAGATGCTTTTCCAACTGTTAACCCCTCCTGCTCTGGTTATAAAAGATGATGTGCATAAACAAAAAGACACTAAAAATTGGGGTTTGAGGAAGGAATTATTTTATTAGTGTCTAACTCCAATGCAAACAACACCTTAGTGGTACGTCAGAAAGCACTGAGTGTATTTTGCACGAAAACCGAAGGCTCGTGAACCGATTTTATGGTCTGTCTGTGTGCTGGCATTACATAACACACTTTAGACTGAGCTTAGTGTTTAAGAACGCTGAAGAAGAGTGGGCAGCTCTGACTTAGTGCTGGGATGCACAAACGATCCGAGCACAAACACATCTGCACTGGGTAAAAGACGCACTAAAACTTTAGGAAGCTTCTTGGTTTAACCAAGTGCGATTACAAAAATAAGCACCCCCGCTCAAAGCTGCTGGGTTTGTGACCAGGGAAGATTACCCAAGGGCTTGCATTAGAGCAGCTTTCAAGTGACCTGAGCAGCACAGCCTCACAGCTCAGGGGAGTCAGTGCCTGCTGTGAGTCAGCCTTCATCTCACTGACCTTTCGATGCTCTTGGAGATTTGCTGCTGAGGAACATTTCTTATTGCACACTGAACACATCAGCTTCTTCCTAGAATTTCCTGAAACAGAAACAAAATACCACCAACATCTTAAAAAGGAAGTGCTGAGAAAGAACCTAAATATTTCCACTGAGCCTGTGACTTTTTACAGGTCATTTGACTGACATAAGATTTTTTACATTTGTAGCCCATCTTCAAAGTGTTCCGTATCAGGAGCTCTCTGTGGGTGTCCAACAAGCCAGTTACTGATGGAATGTAAATCAAGAAAATCAGAACAATAAAGGAAAAAAACCCTTCAAGTAGATGTTATCATACCTCACCAATCCCATAGGAAAAGCACAATTCACATCTAGGAACAACTCAGTGCAGAACTGACCAGTTCATTTTGCCCAGAAGTCAATACAGGAGTTAGTACAGCAACAAACAAAAAATATCCCAAACTGAAGTCAAAGCCACCATTTCCCATCTTTGTTTATTTAGAAAGCATTAAGCATCTTACTATATAAAAGAATATCTCTTTAATGATCTTTAAACGAACAAAACAGGGAAATCCTACTGGCACCAGATCAGATACCAGATGCATTTTCTTTCCCTTTTCACAGCTTTTTTAAAAAGTGACAGGCCACTTAATTGGTTTTATCTATTACTTACCTATAAAAATTCATTTTAGCGACCCACAAAGCCATTTTATTACAAGATAAAGCCACTATAAACCTAATTCTTTGTTTATAATTACATGCCCATGCAGGACAGTTCCTAGCTTATGTACAACACGTTCATGCTACATTGGACACTAAAAAGAATGGACACAGACCAAAGAGGAAGAAGTTTCATTTATATATGCAAACACACACGTAACACAGGAATACACTTAGTCCTTCAACTCACAAGGACATTAATGAGACCTTTCCAGAGGAAAGGAAGGTGACAGGGAGTATCTGTTCACAGCTTTGCATAACAGGCAACACACAACAATCCCTTCTATTTTCCCTTGCCTCCAGGGAACACGAGGCAGGAAGGAATTCTAGAAGTGTCCCCCAACAGCAGTAGGTTCTTTTCCTTCCTTCACCAACACCACTTGTGACTTCTACAACTCCCAAGGGGTAAAATGAAAGCTCTGCTCATTGTGTGGGCAGTGCAAAAATATCCTCCAGGTATCTCCTCTGAGTCATGTCTGGAGTGATTCAAGAGAACTGTGGAATTCCTGCAGCACTACATAACTGACCAGAGCTAAGCCTAAACATAATGAGAAAAGTTCTTAGTGGTACTGAAAAAAGGAGATAACCTTTTATAAGAATGATTATGGAAGGTATTTTTGGTAAGATCATGCAAGGGTTTGTCAGGAGAAAGCAATTTTCCTGCAGGAGACTAATGATTCATCTGCTTTACAGTAATTTCTCCCTGAGGGAGGACGAACAGTTACTCCTGCAATTAGTTACTTCTTAATTTTCATTTTGATACAAACGAATCCATTAAAAAAAGAAACCAAAGACAATGTTTACTCTGATTTGCAAATTTAAGGGTGTGGACACGTTAGAGGGGTTTTCTCTACAGAAGCATTAAGCTCTTTCTTACCACTGTGGACATTTTCTTTGTGCTTTTTCAGGGCATCCTTACTCTTGAACCTCTTCCCACAGCTTTCTGCCTTGCAGATGAACCTGGCATCCCCTCTGCACGCCTCCTTGTGCTGCTCATAACTGTATGGAATCAAAAATAGAGGGAAAAAAACCCAGCACATAAAGCAGCTTCTCCAGAAAGCAGACACATAGCAAATACTCTGAGCTGAACATGCAGGGTCCTGAGGCCACCTCATGCATTACTTACAGCAGGGAGGAAGGAAAGCATTTGACTCCTGTCCCTGATAGGATTCCCACACACTAACAAGCTGGAAAGAGAACATGCAAAGGGAGCCCAGCAATGCTATGACAGCAGTCCAGTAACTGGGACACAAAACCTCGATTCTGAGCTGAAGGCAGTGTTGCAAACAGAGCACTGGAAGCTTCTGGAGGAGTCTCCCGGGCTGATGTTCTCCGTGCACTGCAGGACACTAAAAGACAAATAAAAGAAGAAAGAAAATAAGGGGGACGTTCTATAACCTACACAGCCTTGCGGTAGCTAAAAACATACATACACCTCTACAAATTTTCAAGTAGGTGAGTAATCTATCTCACATGTGAAGTCTCCTGGAATTTAGTGGTACTAACCAAAGGCATAGACAGCAAGAGTCAGGATCATACTGCTGTTCCCTCACACAGATTAATCCTACCTGGCTTGATGTAAATACACAGCACACACACAGCTTCTGCTATAGGTTGGAGGGAATACGGCTAAGTTCAAGAGAAAATTTAATTGCCTCCACAAATACTTCTCTACTACGCAATTTTTTTTTATTTCCATGAAAGAACACAGATCTCACATAATGCTGCCAGCTCTAGGAACATGAACATCATTCAGATGTAAAGGAGATCAATTCATTACAAGAGCAGCCTGAAGTGCATTCTATGCAATGTGTTCTTTTCCAATACAACAGAGTTACATTAATCATATCATCTATAATCACTTAACATCTAATGCACCATCTGTAATTAAATGTGTAATAAAATGCAATATATCTATTTAATTGCAATTAAAAAATATAAACAACAAAAGACAAAACCAGCTACATTTTTGTACAAAAGTATAATTGTAAGGTATATAACTTTAGTGACAAAACATCCACACCTTAAAAATTACACCTCCTAAACTGCTAAATATTCCACTGATGGAGACCAGTAGTTTTGCACCAAACTGCAGCTCTGACCTGGTCTACAGTGTATGATTTTTAAACAGAAAAATTTAGCAACATTTTTGCCATTCAAATTGAAGTCTCCCAAAAATACGAGACATTAACGTATTAAAAGGCTAAAGCAAAGCACTGGTACAAATACAGAAGCATAAAAATTAAAGATTAAACTGTGATTCAAGAGAAAGAAATGATTGAATGAAATCAGTTGAAATGATGCCTGAAAAAACACTTCTGTTCCTACTCACTGTCTTTGTAGAGCTTGTTTAACAGGGAATTTCTTCCCACAATTTCGGCACTTAAATTCCTTTTCCTCGCTGGGCTTTTGGTGCAAAGTCTGCAGATGTTCAGCCAGAATCTCCTGGCTGGCAAAACTGGATTCACAGTGTGGGCATGCATGGTCCTCTTTACACGTGAGGGGATCTGCATGATGGGAGGCAAAACCAAAGGAAAGGAGTAGTTTTCAGGCAATATTATTTTGGCTACACTAAGAGAGGTTTTCTGCCAGAAACAGATTACGCAAAATGGCATCCTGGAATTCCCAAAAGACTCTGAATTGTCTCTGAGTGGATTACAAACAGCCTGTCTTGAGTGGATTACCATCAGCATTACTGCAAAGGGAGGCAAAGGATTAAGCTGGGTGTGACTCAGGCTGTTGGCCCCAGTTAGTCATGCAGGTTGTCTCCACTTGGACAAAGACGCGGAGAATTCCCCCACCAGCTCAGGCCCCCTTCCTTTGCTTAGACATCTCACCTTTAGGACTGGCTGAACAGCTTTAGGAAAAGGTTTATTTCTCTCCCATCTAAGCAAGAAGGAAAGTAACCCCCTCAGAGCAAAACCTTAGCTTTCATAAGGCTGTGTCAGGTGAAACAAGCTCTGTCTTTAGTTCAAAAATTAATAGTTACTATTTATGACATCTAGGCTCACTCATTATGCAGTAATTCACAGGAATGGTTGCTTTTTATAAGATTGAAAAGAATCTCAAGTCAAACCAAAATAGAGATAATTCATACAAGAACTCAGATAAAACCCAAGAAACCTTCCAGTTCCCCAGTCCTATGCAAAGTTCTCTTTCTCCTTAGTTACTATTTTCAGCTCTCAAGTCACCCTATCTTCTACATCTTGCTCACCTGCAATTTTTTCACCAGCTGGTTGCGTTTCTTTATTGTTGCCACTGTCTTCAACTTCCTGGATGACAGTTACCTCTTCCTCCTCCTCTTCCTCTTCTTCCATGTCACTATCCAAGTACCCAATCAGCAGTTCTGTGTCTGTTTCAATATCTTCCACAGCCAGGTAGAAAATATTTTCCCCTTCCTGTGGCAAACAGCAAGTACAAGCAATAAACAGTTACCTCAGAAAAAGAGAAATCCAGACACAAGTATGAGACCCTGAACTAATATCAGCCCTCAGCTATGGAAGGATTGGCTCAATTCCTCAGGCAGCACCATGCTACAACAGAATTTCTAAGTGTTCTTTCCCACCAAGGTTCCATGGATAAAGTGCATTTCCATGCTGGGATTAGGGAAATATTCCCCTGCCTCACCTGGGCTTTACCATAATGCACTATAGTTTAGACCAAAGTGAAGATGGCACTGAAGTCCTCTCCTGCCATACTCTGCTTGACAAGAACTTCAGAGTTTGAAAATGAAATATTTGAGCATTAGAAAAACAGCAAAACGTAGATAATTGACACAGCTTTAGCTCTGTCCCCTGTTGGCTGCATCAGTTCTAACACAGCTTTCAGCAGCCTGTTTACACGATGTTACCTTCTCTCCTTCTCCCTAAGATTCCCAGCCTCCTCCAGCAGGCTTTCAACCCTGCTCAGCTGTCTCCACTACCAAACGAGCAGGCACATCTGGAAAACGCACTGGAAACCCTCTGCTGGTTTAAATCAGCCCGGATCCACAAAAGGCCAAGAGATCCAGCCCACATTCTGCACGGCAGGACAAACTACATAACAATGAGCTCCAAAACCTCGGCAATGACTCAACAAGCTTCCAAACAGACACATCAACCGGCAACTTTAGTCTTTGACAATACTTAATTAAAGTAACCAAGGTTGGCACGGTGGGGGGTAAGGGGAGGAAATTTATAGCAAAACCATCTGTCTCCTAAAGTGATACTCAGAGATGCCTTTTCTTTTTGCCATATGTGAACCAACTGCTTTAGGCACTACCCAAAATGCTGCAGGAGACTCATTGTTATGCAGGGAAGACTCCCAGGTTCTACCACAAATCTTAAAGCTTATCTGATTAACATCCAGCAAAGCTGGAAGCTTCTGAAGCTTCTTTCCACTGCACCCAGCCGTATATTTTGTAACAAGCTTCCCTGAACGAGGACAAGATAATGATTTTTAATTTTTGTAATATACTAAGATTAATTCACGCTGCCAACAGGGATGTAAGCATTCCTTGAGCTGCAGAAGGTCTGGTATATATTACACAATTGTCACACAAGAGTGAAACCTCCTTAATTCAGCAGACCTGATGGAGCTGCTGCTTTCAAGGATGCACCACTTTTCTGTCCTTATCTCAACAGCAGCACTGGAAAACAAAGAAAATGATGCGTTTTTTTTTTCCTCCAGATCTATTCTGCACTCCAGATATCCATCAGCATCCCAGCCTGACTTCTGCACACAGCTACAAGTTGCTGGTTTTCATATGTCTCTGTCAAGTTGCAGAGACCTTTAATTTACTGCGGTCTAAACTCAAAACAAATCATGTACTGAAACTCTTGACGTGAGGAAAAGTAAAAGGTCTTTCTACACTCAGTCTCCACTTACACAGGATAAAACCACTGGGGTAAACCTCCAATACATCACAGTTTAGGATAACCTTATTCTAAAAGCAAGACAACCTTAGGAAGGGAAGCACATACCTATTACTGGCTTGCAAAAAGCCATTTCAAAAATTAAAAATTCTGAGAATTGAAACCAAAAAAGGAAAAGCCGTGTATCCCAGGCAGAAATAAAGTCCCCAAACTTACTCATTAAAGAATCAAAGAGCACACCTTTCCATTAAATCACGTTACACGCTTTTCGCCACACAGTAAATCAGGAGAACAGCAACCAGAACTGATTATTCAGGTTAGCACAGAGCAGGTGCATGAACCCCAACAACCAAGCTCTTATCAACACTGCTGCATCCTCACCATCTCTGCATTTTCTCCACGTGCATCTGGGGCTTATTTCACAGCTCTGTGTCTAAAAACATCCTGGCTCTTTCCCATTTGTCTACTTTTGGTTAGGAAAAAGATTAATGAGACAAGTACTAAGGACTGTCAGTGCCTGAGCGCTCTTGGTTTCAATTGCATTGAAAAGCCTTGGTGCCAGCCCTATCCAAACTCATTTGTCCTCCAGGGTTAATTTGTCTGGCTTCTCCAGCCAAACAAATGCTAACAGCCAGGTATTCAGAGCATAATTAATCAAGATACACCCACGCTGTAGTAGCTCCTCAGGGCAGCATTTTCAGTGAAACCAATGGAAGTTCTCCAGAAACCACAAAAGAATTAAGTCTCTCCCTTCTATCAAGCAGCACGTGCACGAAGCACATTAATCTACATCCACGCAAGCACAGTAAACGTAGTAAGAAATCTCTGGAATAATTTTAATAATCCCTCCATTTCCAAGAACACACCTGCAGTTGTTCCCCCTGCCCATCTGCACAGACCACTCGGGCTGTTTTCCTAACCATGTCCACTTGCAGCAGGCAACGATGGTACTTGAGGGAAATCTCCAAGTGCTGGTCATGGTGGCACCACAACTTCCCTTCAAGCAATTCCTGGTTTATTATTCAACTTTGTTTCACTGCAAGCCTCACTGATCTGCCCAGCAAATAACAAGTTCTCTTGTTATCTCACTTTTGTTCCACTCCAGGCACCTCTCCCATGCAGATTCTTGGCTATTCCATACATGCACACTTTCACATGTGCTTTGGAAGAGGGGAGGCTGAGAGGGAACGTGGGGTCACTGACAGCCCATCACACACCCAAAAGTGTCACCACCGATATGTCATCACTTCTGAAAGCTTAAAGCACAGCAGGAGGAAGCAGCACATAGTCCTTTGTTACCTGAGGGAGCGTAGGGCTTTCACATCCTTCTGAGCTTGACCAGCTGGCTCCAAACCAGCCTTCTTAATCCTTACCCAGTTTCCTTGTGCCCACAACCACTCCTTTAAAAGTTACCTGACTTCCCTCTAGCTCCAATTTCCTGGCACCAAGCCAGCTCTTCAGCCCACCTGCTGTGCCAGTTCTCCTTTGCTACCTCCCCAAACAAGCCCACTCCCGCTCCTGGTGTTTGCCAAAGTAAAACCAATATTGGCAATGTCTGGGAGGGCACAAACCACAAATCCAGGAAATGCATGGAGATGAGTTCTTGGAGGCCAAGGCAGGAGAAGGCAAAACCACAAGCACAGGAAAGGTCCTGCAGGCAGCATTAGGAAATACGTGACCAGAATAACCATGCCTTTCCAAGATGGAGAGCACTTGTTTTATTGGAAATGCAATAGTGAACACGAATGTTTCACACTGCTCCATCTTGTGAAGCTGACTTTGCACTTGCTAACACTGCCTGTGCACTTGTGATGTGCTTTCATCACTGAGAGTGCCTGACACTCCTCACGGATGACAGAGAAAGTAACAATTCATTGGTATGCAAGGACTAGGGTACCAAGTGAAACTAAGAAGTTTCTAGAAGAAAAACAGAAGTATAGTTCAACATAACGTGTAATTGAAACAGGGGAACTCATTCCCACAGAGTGCTGCAAATGACAACCATAAAAATGCAAAAATAAAGTGGGTACGTTCAGGTCAATGGCAAAGACTGGAAAATTATATTTTCGCTAATTTATCCTCAAGTACTACATGATCATCCTATCAGATAATTAGATCCTTCGATTCTCTGTTTTCTACTGAAATATTTTAAATACTGTACTTCCTTTCAAACATATTAAATTTTAAACTATAAGCCAAAAGCACGATTCTGCTTTTCACATACCTAAAGCCATACCTGAGTTAAGCCCAGAACACAAACAGGCACCTAAATAATTAGCCCTGATTCAACCAGGTGTATAGTTAGAAAACAACCACATCCAGGCAAGAGCTTAACTTGACAGTAGTGAGAAAAGTAAACTGTTGTTACAGTTGTGAGTTAACTGCTCTGGAAATTACTTTTATGTACACTGTTCACTTCAAATCAGGAGAAACGGTTCATGTAAGCGATTCAGTGCAATTTCATCACAGTGGATTAATATAAAGCTTTCAGATAATATCAGATTCTAATCAGATTCAATCAGATTCTTTCATCATATCAGTCTTATTTATGGTATTATACAAACATGAGTTCAATTCTAAAAAGAAAGACAGAACCAGGAGAGCAGTTTGCTACTTCTCTCACATCTTACAATTTTATTGCAAGAAATAAAGGCCAAAGAAAAGATCACATTAGTAAATCAGTAACAGGAGGCAAATGGTAGGAATCCACCAAATCTACCTGGATGGCTGCCAGGTTCTTCTGCTCCTGGGACGGAGCCTCGTGGACAAAGCGCAGCCAGTTGGAATGGCGCGGATTGCTCGCATCCAGGATATAAAGGACCTCGCCTTTGCTCCCACGAACCTGCAACGTTACACACACACACACGCAAAAAAAAAGAAGTAAATTTAGAACTGTTTACCAAACACCATTATAAAGCACTAAGGCATGCTCATGTTCAGCAAATGAATTTTGCATTCAACAGGTAGCACAGCTGAGGTGCACATTCACCTTTTCCTCTAAACAGATTTGTTCACCTCAGAATAGGGGGGCAACTCAAATTCAGCAACTTTATCCTACACTTTCCTTTAGTAAAGTCTGAAAGCTTCATCACTGCTGTTCAGGTTATTTTTTCTTCTCTCCTTGTTCCTTCAAGTCCTCTTTTCCTTTAGGATCTTGCCAGAAACCAATACAACCTGAGAGGTTCCTTTAGCAAGGGCAAAAATCCAGCTTGCCCTTGGATGGAGATCTTTCTTCAGATCAAGGATTAATATTTATTCATTTTATGTATCCTGGTTTAGAGCTCACTTGAATATCTTTCACATATGCATCACTAAATGAATTTTAATTATGTAGCCTCAATGAACATCAGTCAGTCCAAAACTGTGCTTGGCTGAAATTTTATCAGAATAGGAGATAATTTCAGTAAACAAATTAGTATCCTACAAAGGTGAAGGGCTGTAAATTGTTCACTAGAGGACATGTTCAGGTGTCAGGTTTTGCCCACTAAGTGAAAAAGCCACTTAAAAAAAAAAAAAAAAAAGAATTGTGCACAAAAGATACAGACGTGGATGACTCCAGAGCTTTTGGCTACAATTACAGATCCATATAATTTCTATGACTGTAACAAAGTTCCAGCTTACACTGAAAAAATTAAGATAATAGAAATAAAAACTTAATACTAACCAAGTCATTCTTCACTCTCGAAACACAAAGACATACTGCTGAAAATATACATTTGTCACTGCCAAAAAAAATTGTTTGTTTAATTTTAAATAATAAATCACTTAAATCTCCACTGATACAGATGATAAAGAGCCATGGAAAAAGGTCATATAGCCACACTACTATTCCATGTGATTTATTTATATAATGAATATATTTTCCTTTTCATCTGTCAACAAGAAGTATCCAGTGCAGGTATTTCCTAGGAGCCAGGGAATTCAGCTATGTAGGATCAAAATTAGATTGTCTTCATGGCCTTTGTTTTCAAATTGCTCACATTCTTGCTATATTTGTTTCTAATAGATGCAATATCATATTCCTTCAGTATGACCGCTTCAATTACCTCAACATGGAGGATATCATCAGGAAGGAAAAACTATATTCCCTTACAATAATAGCTGGTGACAGCATGTTGTTCTCAGATTTAAAGAGAACCAAAAACCCTACTGTAGTTTCTGCAAACAAATAAGCCTTCCAAATTTATGACTCTTCTTCCAAAGGAAAATACCATACCTTCAAAAGGACACATCGTGGAGAAGTGCCAGCATTTCCAACTTTGAAAGCTCTTTGACTTCCAAACACATAGATTACTCACCATGGAAAGTGCCAAATGTACATACTGCAGTGCACCTGGGAACAATATTATCTAACACTAAGCACTGCAATAGGTTTTCCAGAGAAGTCATGGATGCCCCATTCCTGGAACTGTTCAAGGCCACATTGGATGGGGGGCCCATGAGCAACCTGATTTTGTGAGTGGCGTCTCAGGCCGTGGCAAAGGGGTTGGAACAAGATGACCTTTAAGGTCCCTTCCAACCCAATCCATTCTGTAAGACTGTAACAATCATCCAGTTCCAGCCAGGAAACCCGTGACAACGGTGACCACTGCTGATGAGCATCACTGAGCAGGTCAAGTGAAGCCAATGGCTTTGTGATTTGGCTACCAAAGCAGGGGTTATAGAAGCCCACCACAGAGGCCCTATAAAGTCTTCCATTAGATCTTGAGCTGGAAAGAGAAGCAATTCAGGTTCCATTGTAAAAACCCTACGTTACAGTATCTACCTTTTCACCAGTTCTTCATTTGCTTGATCCTTGAATTACGTAAGAATAACTTAATATTCATTTCACTGATACACAGTGATCTCAGTTATGCCTTCTCAGTCCCTGCCAATCCATAAAGAGATGTAAAACACAAAGCCAAGCCTTAGCACATAAGGAAACTATTGAAAAAAGAACACAGTAAATCCCTTAAAAACATTCTATATTTTCTACTGCTTTTTTCACCTCATAAAGAAATAATGCTGCATTAAATACACAGATGGGACGACGAAAAGTCAAGAAAAAGAGTAAGAACTCTGTACTTAACATGGACTACTCTGGTGACATTTACCACTCCCTTTCTGGCTGCATGGATAGCGAGTTTCCTAAATGAACAACTGGCCTTTGAATACCATGGCAGTGAATCCCAAACTTCATATTTAAAACACCTAAAATGCACACAGATATCCAAAGCATGCACCAGACACGAGAGCCCCTCAAATGGAGATGCCTGGGAATTATCTTCCTGAAAACCAACACAAAGGTGCCACTGAACCAACTCAGTCAAACGTCTCCACAGTAAGATGAATTCAGCCAATTAACAAACACCATACGTGAAATTATCCCCACATTTCCAAGACACATCCCAGGTTGTCGCCTGTGCTACTCCAAAATTGCTCACGAGTGCAATTGCAAACGCTCTGCCGTGCACACCTGGCAAGGGAAGAGGGGAAAAACAAAACCTCCCTGCAAGTAAGCAGATGGTTATCTTCGCTGAGGGCAGTAAACACGCTGCCTGCTTTCTGGAAACCATTTTCTAAACATTTAAAAATAGAAAAAAAAAATCTATGTTCATCAAACAATCATGTAAAGAAACGTACTGTGTTATGAATTGCCTTTTTTTTTTTATGAGCTGCAAACGTGGTTTTTATGGTTACAGAATAAAACAGGTAGATGCAATACTTCTGCATCCTCAGTTTCAGACCCCCATCACAGAGCTCACTGCAGAGTACAAACTCACATTTTAACGTTGCTGGAAAAGCGTTAAAACAGCGCTTGCAAAAGAAACCTGAGGCAGCAACTGGTGATTTCCTTACTCACTGAGTCCTGGGACATAGACAAAATGTGACATTTTCCTTCTGCCAAAATACACAGTTTTTCACGTTAACGAAGCTCCTCCTGGTGCAAGACATGAGCTGACCTCGTCAGAGACAGAAGGCAAAGAACGTTCACTCCTCCACTCCTGTTTCCATAAGCAGGGATGAACTTCACATTCACTGGAATGACCCCCAGATATCTCCTGGAGGAGATAGTGTGTGATCTTCTAGAACAAGCTCAGAGTAGAACATGGAACACCTCAGCATTTCCACAGGTGCTTCCTACATCTTACATCAGTTATAAATCCCATAACTGAGGATGGGAGGCTAAGCCTCAGTCACTTTTGGAAACAGATTCTTCTCATCCCCAAAACCAGAAGATTATTAGGGTGCCGTTACAAAAGTTACTAAAATTAATACAAAGTCATACATTTAACACGGATAAAGATGACTAAAACAAGTTTTAATGGGAATTTAGCTAAATAAACAAACTGATAACATTAATAACTACTTTGGACACCTATCTATGCCAGTGGGGATTCATTTAAAAAAATTGAAAATCTAGGATGCAAAACTTGCAGCTGACTTGTGTAAAAGTCTAGATCGTTTGCCTAAGAAATGAGAAAAACAAAAGCCTTTCTGAAAATTCAATAAAGATTCACCCCAAACCATTAAGAGCCAACAATTTTTAAACGTAAATACTATATGAGGAACAATGACTGGGAAAGTAGTCTTCATACAGAAAAAACGAAGACTACATTGCTAAGAACTAGATTTATATTATTACATTCATCTTGAGGGCAAACACAGAATTCATCAAATCGAGATTTATTTTATCACGAAACTCTGGGCATAATTTGACTTCATGTCTTGTATGCAAATGCCTTTGTGTGCCAGAACCACATTTAACAGGCAAGATATCAAAGAAATAGGAAAAAAAGAAAAATTTCACCAAAATACACCAAGCTTAAAGTGCTTGACTTCTCATACCTCAACCCTAAACACTAGAGCTCTGATGTAAAACTGCCAAGAGCTGATGTTCTGTTGCCTTCACCGGTTTCCAGGCAGGCTTATTTAACCAAACCCAACTGTCACCGCACAAGTGGTGAGAGTTAAGCAGTAGAAACATTAGATCATTTCATTTTCTTACCCAAACACAAACATTCAGTGCCATTGAAAGACTGATTTCTGATCAGTCTTGGTTTTAACGCAACAATGAAGAAAACATGATCTTGGCAGACAGACAGAAACCAAACCTGAAATATGTAACATTCAGCATTACATGGCATATTATGTTCCATCCAACCCTGACCAACATTTCTTCATGGTATGTCAGAGTATTTGAAGAAGGACTAAGTCTTTCCAGTCCTGCCTGTTTCAACATTTGCCAAAGTCATCACCAGAAGTATATGCCTGCCATAATCCAACAGCAGTGGAATGAATGCCACTTTCCTGCTTGGGGACAATAATCTTTCCTTTGCAAAGGGACATCTGAGCCTCCAGAGCCAAAACTTCTGTCAACTTTTAATACCTAAAGATTATTTCCCTCTTGCCTTTAAGCACTTGTTGTTCCAGCAAACACGCATCGTTTAAAACTGCTCTGCCAGATGTACTAATAGAGACACACACAAAGCAGTATTTGACCAAGGTGTTAGTGGGATGATAAGAGCAAGAACAAAACTCTCAGCTCATCACCTGCAACTGGCACAAGCAGTCTGAGAGACAACACAGGAGCTGGGGGATAACACAGAGGTGTTTTCTTAACAGTAAGAAAGAAAAAGCACAAAGGCATTTTCTTGGCTTTTTATCACTCCTAACTATATGGTTACCACAAATTTGGGGGTTTTCCCTTTCACACGGAAACATTTCAGCCTGTAGCTCTTTACAAAGACAACAGGTAAGATCAAGGATGCTTCCCACCCACCCCACTCCTCTGGAATCTGTTGAATAAGCAAACATAAACCCTTGATTTCTTCAAAACGACGCCAGCTACAGGCAGAGCAGTGGCACCCAGCTAGATTTATTTTATAGACAAACTCCCTCATCTTCAGAACTTTATTTAACAAAATCGCTGGGCTCAATAAAGTTTTGGGGTCCCATGTTTTCCCAAAGACCACAAGAAAACACAGCGTGTGCAATTCTGTCTCAACGTGATGTCTTAAAGATGCCAGCTCACAATGCTGGTCCCAGAGAGAAAGGAACAGCTTGATCAAAACAGACCACATCACAGAGCACTACTCTGGACAACTAGAAATGCATGTGGGAAACTTCCTCACAGACACATACTCCACAAAACTGAAGCCTAAGATCCCAGGCATCACCCCCCTAGAAAAGAATTGTTGCACGAATGCTGAATTTTTTACTTGGCTTACAAAAAGCCTCTCCTGCTCAGCCTTCTCTCTAAAGGTGCCCTCTCTGAAAACACATTTTTTTGAATGCCAACAGACTGTGAAGTCAGGCTTTAGTGTGCCTTCATCCAATAGCCTTCAAATTAATTATTTTTAATACCTTTGCTACAGCTGACTACACACAAACTTGGCCAGTTTCTGTGCGTGCCTCCCACAGGCTCTGGAATAACCATCTACTTGGACTGCTCAACATCTTACTTTCTGCATTCCTGGTCTCAATTTTCAACTTAAGACTACTCCCAGCATGACTTAAATTATATTCTAAGGCTCACGTTCAGACCAACCTCAGTAAACATGAACAACTTGGGCTAAAATATTATTCAGGAAGTCATAAAATTTGGTATGCAGGAATCTTTTCAAGGCTCTCAAAACTAGGTTACAGTAAGATATTATGAAATGACTTTAGAACAGCTCATAAAAAGCTCATTTTCTGGTTTGCTGTCGATGGGGTCATATTAGTGTCATCAGTAAATACATGTATTTACCTTTTAGTTTATGTCTCACAGAAACAGATAAATCTCATTTAAAGCACCAGCAATGAGGAATCTGGAAAACCATACAGCTTTCCAACAAACTCCTCACTGCTGTAATCCATCCACCATCTTCTGCAGAGCTTGCTCTAGCTCAAGTATTTTACTGATTTAATATAAACTGCAGAGGCATCAGTAGGGCACATCAGCATGTTCCGTCCTCAGCAAACATCTGTAATAAAACCACCATGTGGTGGGGTTTTTTTTCAGCTGAGAACAAACAAGGTGAAAACAGCTGCTCTGGGTACATAACCAAAGGGGAACAAACTGTCCACATCCCTTCTCCTCCTCTACTCAGAAAGGGTATTTTGGGCAGACCTCTACATTAAAACAGACAAAACAAAGGGGGAAAACAGGGATTCAGAGACTGGAGTTAACACTCATGCAGGAATATTTTGCCACTCAGTTTGCGTTTAATGAGAGGGGCTTTCAGCATTCTCCCACTGCTCATGGTTCCAGTGACCAGAATCTGTTTATAGCTCTGCCAAGGTTGTACCAATACTGTGCCCTCTTTATAAGCTGCTCAGAGATGTTAATGCTAGAGATTTCTCAAATAAATATGTATTTTGTGGTAAATGCACTGAGAGGGCTTCAAGCCAGATGTCAAACGTAAGCTTTTTTTGTACAGTGCCACACGACATAAAAATAACAGCCATTCTTCCACCTCCAACCACAGAAAGGTGAAAGTGTAAGAAATGAGTCCCCCCCTCAGTGTAAAAGGGGACTAAATATGTATTCTATAGAAACTGCTCGGCTGGGGAAGAAAAAAGAAAAGAAATTCAGCTCAAAGAACTACAGCAGAAAAAGAAAGATTACAAAGACACGACAGAAGCACCAAAAAGGTGTTTATAACAAGTTGGAAACATTATTTCGTGTATTTTTTAGTTAGTGGAATCTCCTCCAGTGGCAAACTCAGATTATCACTTCAGGCAAACAGGCACAACATGAACTGGGATAGGTCATGGACCTCACTACAGCAACTACTGCATAAAATCCTGTTCCTGACTAACATGTATAAAAAAGTACAGAAGAGCCCTGAAACCCATTATCTCCCAACTACTCATTGCATTAGAAGTTGCCACAATGTAAGAACTTCATTCATACAAGGTGCCAAACCCCAGCACCAGCGTCATACCAGGAAATGGTTTATAATAGTTGAAGGAAGCCATGAGCTGACACCTGCTGATCAGCATAAATCAGGATCTCAGTAACTTACAGCTTCCTCTGTTGAAATTATTGTATGTTTTTAATTATTTTCCACATTTTTTAATAATTTTTCCACACTTCATTAATTAGAAACTATCACTTGCTATTTCTTTATAAAGAAGTCAGTACCCCTCAACCCAAAAGAGTATAATTGAAAAGCACAAAATCTCACACCAATATCTTTAGGCTGGGGTTGGGGGGAAGAAAAAAAAGTATTTGTCACAGTAAAATTTAATTCTGAGAACCCTTTTTGCCAAGGGTGATGATGTCACTCTACTCACCTCCCACATGAGCCTGCAGTCCGTGTTCTCATCCAGTTCCTGCGGCATTCGCTTCTCCCCTGCAAAGGGGCCAAATTTTTCACCCTAAGGAATAATAATAAAATAAAAAGGATCAGTAGGGGACAAGAAGAAAAAGGTAAGTGAGCTACCAAACTCCAGCAGAGGAATAATTTTTAGCTTCACACAGATATGTACAGTTTTCCTTTGTTGTCCTACTATATGCCAAGAAGGTGCACATCCTTGAGGGCTCAAGTTGGAGCTCATTCCCATTCTTTCCACAGCTTGGAGAATCTCCTAAAACCACACCTTTCCTCTACGTGCTTATTCTCCCATGGGGAAGCAGCATTTTTCTTTATCTCGAAGAAAGCTGAAATGCCCAAGTCAAATTTCTTACATTTCTCACAAAATTTTCAGGAAGCACCTTGCGACAGACATCCAACCAAAACACCGTATTTGGCAAGCACCAAGTTTACATTAGATTTATTCCTGAGATTATTTGCAGCGCTGCTTTTTGAAGTGCCCCAAACCAAAACACTGAATAACTGAGGTCTGATCGCACAGAGAGATTCCTTTGAAAATGCAGGGAGTATGCACGTGTCTATGAATTAATTCAAGCCTCCATAAACAAAATTAAAATGTTATAGCACCTGCTAGTCACAACACTGGTTGTGAAGGCATCCATTGATACGTTCTTCCAAAAGTACTTGGTACTGGAGTTTTTTCCTTCACAGACATTACAGTACACACGCTGCCTTGTCCTTATTTGCAGTGACAAGCCCTACAACCTGGAATCCAGGATGCCATGTTCCCTTAGGCATATTCTGATCCAAAAGCTCTATACACTTCTAAGCATTAGAAATTATTACTATATATTAAAAAGCAACTTCAGTGTTTCTTTTAAAAAAAAATTTGTTTAATAAAAGTATTGATCTTGTCCACAGATCCCTTCCCCCAGGCACATTCCACATTTCCAGAAACAGCCTGCTATATGTTTTCTCTCCTGGTTAGATTTTACAGACTGCCTACAGGTAGAGCAAAGAGAAAAAAGGGGCATGGAGAAGTTCCAGGTTCATTCCTCTTGGAAACAACACATCAAATTAAAAAAAAAAAAAAAAAACCAAAACACTCGTATTTAAAATTAAACCTGAAGAGGTAATAATGAAGGAAAATAAAATTGGCAGAACAAGGCAAAAGAACTGAGGGGCAGTATTTTAAATATGCACAAAGACTTCATTGCAAAGAGCAGCAAAGCAGAGGGTGAAAAAAACCAAGAAGAGCACAAGACAGCAGCTGGAGCCCAGAGCGGCGATGGAGACACAGACTGGGCAGTGGCAGCAAGAACTGGTACTATGGGGCTTCGTGTCCTTTCTTCTCACTGATCTCCAAACCACCCTCCACTGTTTTGCTAATAAATGATGTCAGAGTTCCTCCCTTGCCAGCTTTCCAAATCCTGGGATTTAATACCCAAACTGAAACTTCCGCCTTCTCTGACCTCATGGGCGATGAAGGTGAAAACAGGTCAATACAGGTCTGTGTGTACAGCACCAACAGTGTTAATTTTACCCGTCCCTGAACCCACAGCACCCCTGGGATGAACCACAGCAGCAGTTCAAGAACAGGGAACACCACACTTCATTCCCATCCCAGCCACTCCAAACCAAGAAATCTCTACTGCAATACGTTTAAGACCTTCCAGAAGCTCAAAACCATAGCAAAAGGCATCATGTCCACCTCTGAATGCAGAGTAAATGTAACTCGAGCAGCAGGTGATTCAGATTTCTAAGCACTTTTTATGGCTTCTCAAATTTAGAGGGAAAACAAAACCTGATGTCTTGGAACACAAAGGTCCATGGGGAAAAGTGCAATTATTCATTTAGCCTTTTAGACCATTTTCTTCATACATATTTATATATACACACATTATTCCTAGTTAATAAACATGTTGTCATATGCCAATATACATTAACCAAAAACATACCTAAGACTCCAACTTGCTTTCTGATCAATACAAGTGAGGAACACAACTCAGTCTCAAGTCAGCCACAGAAATGATTCAATATATGATTCCAATGCTGAAAAAGCTATTTTCAGCAGTTGCTTTCTAGAAAGCAGCAGTGACCAATGTTCCAGAGGCAGCAGAACAATCAGAATTCAACGGCTCTCTGGTGGTTAGACCAAGAGCCTCGTAAAACTGGTGGCTCTGGAGCCAAAGGCCAGCAGTTGGAAAACAGAAGGCACACAAGAATCACACCTTTGTTAAGGTAAAAAAAAAAAAAAAAACCAAGCCACCAAAAACTTTCCACCTTTTATGCTTACAAATAAAAAAAAAAAAGAACGCCTGAAGGTGCATAAGCAGATGGCAGGCAACAGCAGTTCAGAATGCATTATTACCAAAACTTGGCTAATAGCAGGATTTTCAGAGGCCTACTTAGCACTCGGAGAGGTGGTACTGCAATTTCTGATTACAGCATCATCTGAAACGTGTTTGACTTTCAGTTCAGACAACTGCAGTTGTGTGACAGCAATGGAGAGAAAAAGGTACACGCAGCACCACAGGTTTCACTTCACAATTAAGTGTCACATTCAACACCTCTTCCCAATCCCAACCCTCCACAGAATTTAGTGGCTATACGCTACTCTGTATCAGAGCCACCAAGTGTAGCACTTGTGCCTCATTACTGGACAGGAGCACGTGTTGAGAGAGCTTCAAATGTGCTTTTTCTTTCCACGGAAAAGAGTAACACACAGCCTGGCTGTGTTAGTTATACATCCACTCTTCTCCCAACAGCCATGCCTCAGGTCTCCAACCAATTTGAGGAATATCTGTTTTCACCACTGCTCACAACTCAAGAGCTGGTTCCTCGGCCCATCAAAGCCCAAAGTCTGCCTGGTCAGGGCTTTGCACGCCCCAACTGCCTGTGCTCCCAGCACAGAGGATTCACTGGCAAAGGACAAAGCCTGTAACAAACACGGTCACCAGACACTCCTAATACAAACAGATCTGCCTCTGCTTTTACCTTCTGCATTCTACCCGCCATACATATCACACTCGCAACACTGCAGTATTTCTAGGATGCCCAGGCAGAGCTGTGCAGGCAGAACTCTGACCACACATACTGTGCCGGTACAGAGTTCTAAAGTGATGTGGAGTAATTCATGTAAGAAAATGCTCTGTTTGTCATTGCATGCGCCTCTTATTGATTCAACTGACAACAGTGTAAAGGAAGGAGGCTCAGCCCCTGACCTCTGAACTGACACTTGCAATTGATATTTTGTATATGCTTGACAGATGTATGCTGTATATGGGGGGGATGCTGATTTCCACGAGTTTCACTCTGTTTTAGAGTCCAGGGATTAACAGATGCTCATAGTGTACAACCTTCCCGTGTGAATCCCCAAAGCTTTCAAATGAAAGTTCAGAACTGCAGTTTTAAAAATTTAAGCCAAATATCATAAAAATGTTCCCCTTCCATTCCCCCTTAACACTCAGGGACACCTTAAAAATAAAGAGACCTCCACCCCATGGAGTCTAAGTCTTACTGATGAAACCACTGAAAAATTAGGCAAAGGAATCAGAGCCAAAACCAGGACAAAGATGGAAAGCAAAATATGCAAAATACATAAAAGTGTACGCTACTGCAGGGCTTACAGCTTTGGGTATGCCTTGATGTGTCCTGACAAGCCACCTGGACACTTGCGGTTGGGATTTCAGGTGACCACGATCACCTCAATTACGAGGTGTGAGGTGGCATCACCTGGGTGGGGCACGAGAGACCAGCGGCTCAGCTAAACCACGTCGTTCACAAGCCCGGGTTGAATTCTCCCGAAACGAGGAATTAAATCATCCCCAGGGCTCTAAGAGCCGTGAGGGGCGAGGGGACGGGCGGGCACCCCCTCAGAGCGCAGACCGTGAGGGAGGCGGTGCCGCCCGGGGGAGCTCTGCCCTCACAACTCCGCCAGAAACACAACTAAGTTTAAAACAGAAAAAAAAAAAAAAAAAAAAAAGAAACAAAAATCCTCAGAGCAAACCCTCCGCCGGCCCCCGCGCCCTTTCTCGCCCGAGGGGGAGCGCCCCGGGAGGCTCCTCGTACCGGGGAGGGGGGAAAAGGCGGGCGGTGCCTGCCGTGAGGAGACGGAGCCCGGGCGGGCACGGCGCGGCTGAGGCGAAGTTTGGAGCGGGGCAGAGGGGCGGGGGAAGCCGCCCCGCTCCCCGGTGATACGTGGCAGCCGCTCCCCGCCGGGCCGGGCCAGGCCAGGCCGTTCCCCCGCCATCACCCACCTTCTTCACTCTGCGGGCCGTGTAGAGCCCCATCCCGTCCTGCACCCGGGACGACTTCAGGGCGAACCTATCCGGCACGTACATGCCCAGCATTTTTGCACCGAACTCGGGCCCCCGCCGCCTGCTTACGGGGGAGGAGGATTCCCAGGGACTTCCATCCCACCGGGAGAAGCACGCGAGAGAGCGCAAGCGGGGCAGGCGGCAGGAAGAGGGGCTGGATGCGGGAGCTCTCCCGGCTCCTGAGGGGAGGGGAGGGGCCAGCGCGCGGGACGGGACGGGGCGGGGCGGGGCGGCCGTAGGGGGCGCGCGCGCCCGGCGGGGCAGTGGCGGGAACGGCGTGTCCGGCTCGGATTTACCCTCAGGGGTTTTGTTTTTTGTTTGGGCTTTTTTTTTTTGTTTGGGTTTTTTTTTTTTTTGTATTGCAGAAACGGGTGAACCCAGGCTCGCCTCCGCAAACCGCTTAATCCCTTCGCTTTCGGGGACTGTCTCTGAGGGGACTCAAGATGGAATGGCAGACACTGAGCAACCCTCTAAAGAACGCGAGCATCACCATTTTTTTTTCCTCTAAAAGTTAACGTCCTATATGTATTCTCACAACGCAGCTGTCTTACAACAACTTAGTTTCTGGCTAAAACCGCACACACAAGGTAGTTGAACAGAGAGGAAAGTTTCACTCCAGCAGGTTGCTAATACCGCACACCAGCGCTCTATGAACACTTCTGTGAAATAAAACTACAATATCCAACACTGACCTTTCTCTAGAAAGCTGATTACTTTGGGCTGGGATTTCAGTCCACCTCATACGCATACTGTTGTTCTCCAAACTGAAGTAGCATCATAGCCGAAAAGGTTACATCTGATTATACAGTCAAAACTGCAAAGTATGGAGACACATGAGGCAAGCATGAGGAAAAGGGGGAAAAACTCTATTTATAGACATATTTTAAAATTGTGCTGTTAATAATAATAATTAAGCCACGGGAGCGTAATAACCTCTTCTTTTGGTATTCTTCCAGAGACCTTAACAGATGTATAAATAGTACAAATATTAAAAGCTCCTAGTTTCCACCAAGTAGGAAGGAATGAAAAATGACTAGAATTTTATTTACCACGCTATAGTGAACAGATCATCATAAAAGTGCATGTATTGCTTTGTTATCAGTTGAATTTCTGTCAGTCCATAGGCAGACATCTAGGGAAAAATAAAATTAAAAAAACCCCACGCCTAACTGAACACAAAACTACCTTTGACTATTTTTCTGTTCCCTTAATGTTGCACACAATGATGCGATTTTGCTTTTAGCACCTACAGGGTCATAGTTTGGTATCATAAAGCTTTATAAAAAAGATCTTTATAACAGGCAATGTACATTCTGACTACCACACATGTATATACAGAAAAATGTAGGTGGTACTGCATGATATTCAATATATGGTAAATTAGATTAAGCCCTCACTTTTAGAAGAAAAACCAAAGGAAGAGAGATTCCAATGACATGGCTGAAAGAATGATTTTGGGAATGAAAACTAGACACACAGGTTTTACACCTTGATTGAGAGCCTGGACACTCACTGTTCATTTAGTAATAAAAAAAAAAAGAATAAAAATGGGGCATCTAAAGCTATATAAGTAAAAATTCTAAGATCTAAAAAACAAATAAATTGACCTGAGGGGAAATAAGTTGCCTGAGAAAACTGCTTCTGTTTTAAGAGTAAGAGCAAAATTTAACTATTCTTTTAATTAAGATCCAGCTCCAAAGCTTTCACATGCATAACTAAATACAGTTAGTATTTATGTAGACCAGAACACTTTCTTGAATGGATTCCAGTCTGTCTTAATAAATATCAGATAAAAATGTTGGCATCATTTCCCCTTTGACCTTTTCCAAAGGCTGTGAGTATTTTAAAATCATTTTACCATTTATTAAGGCCTCAGTATTTTTCTCTTACGAAAACAAAACAAAAAAAAAAAAGCTTGGGGGTCAGTCCTTCATTTTGAGCCTCAAAAGATTTCTTTTTATGTGCAGTAAAATGTAATAACACAGCACAACTTGCAATACATTTGTGCCTCTTGATTTTAAGCTCTTTAGGTACATAAGACTAATTATTTTATTTTGTAAACTTCGCCCATTATTATTCTAACAAGGAAAGCACTTACCTGTGCCTTACTGAGTTTAAAAAAATTAGAAGAGATGCTGCAGAGACTGGAAAAAAAGAGACACCAACCTTTCCTTCTGTAGCGTGCTGGGTGTTGTGACACTGATCAGATATTCACAACTGCTTGTCCACCTCTTATATTTTTTTTTTCATTTAAGTTAATCAATCATTAACCTTAAAGCTGTAACTCATTTGCAATCCAGCACAGAGAAACTGAACATTTTGACCCTCTGTTTCCATGTCGCTCCCTAGTTGCGTGTTTGGAACTACACAGAACACTAAGGAGAAACACAAGGAGCCTTAAAGTTTGAAGCCTAATGCTGTCAGGAATTATTTCCCTAACATCCTTGGAAAGAGAAAGGCATTTCCAGAAGGAAGCTCTTATGCAGCCGTGAAAGCTGCTGTGCCCCAAACGAAATTCCATGGCAGGAATCCACGTGTGGTGACAAACAAAATAATTAGAAGGGTTTTTGTGTGGAGTTGCAGCACTCATTGCAACATCACACTAAGAGCATGGTATGTTACTCCTCCACTTGAGGAACAGTTAATTAAGTGTCATACCTAATATGTCACATTCTAGGAAATGAAAAGATATAAGACCAAAATAGTCTTCAAGATTCCAGAATTAAGCATGCCAGCTGCTGAAGTATCCAGCACCTTAGAAGGAAAACATGTTCTGCAGAAAAAAAGGATGGCTTTTCAGAGCTAATCTCTTGTTTAGATGGTGTGATATCGTCTCTGCTCCACACAACATTTCCTGCACTGCAGTTTAATTGAGTTTGCAGGTGTTTTGAAAACTTCCTTCCTGAATCCATCAATCTCCTCTCCAACCCCATCCACTTGCTCTTATAACCTGGTAAGATCAGGAGCAGCTCTTTAAAAGCAATCTTTGTCTCATCTGGATTGTACCCCATTTGCAGGACATGTACAGCGTTGCCAGACTATTTCCTGTCTCATTTTGCATTCAAGCTTTCAGGAAGCAACAGTTCCAGCTTGTCTGATGGTAGAATCTGAGGGGATTGGAAGGGAACTTAAAGCTCATCCAGTTGCAATCCCGTGCCATGGGCAGGGACAGCTTCCACTAGACCAGGTCACTCAGAGCTCCATCCAACCTGGCCTTGACAAGCTGGATGTGGAACTTTAGTCCACACAACAGTGCCAGCACACGCAGACATGGTGACCCTTGCACTGCTTTTGAAGGCAAACCCAAGAAGATCAGCACACTCAAGTGAAAGATTTGGAAACAGGGGCAGCAAATGAACTCCCAGAGCTTAATAAGAGCTGTGTGGGCCTGTAAAGCCTGCCCTGCTTTGGGGACAGTGACACCATTGCCAGCAGTCATCACCAGGCTCAGGGACTAAGGACCTGGAACAAATTGTGCTGACATGGAGTCAACTTAAACCATATGTCACATTACCAACTAAAAACTCAATCTCTTATGTAAAACAATCTTCTTTGTGAAATAAATATGACAAAAACTTGCATCTACTCGGTGTCTCTCTCAGTGGGGTTTTTTTCCAGTTCTAACACTGTTTGTTTCGTCTGTATTTTCTGGTGATCTGAAAAACTTAAGCTGTTCTTTCCCTAATGCACTTTGATGTGCTGAACAAGATTCCTTTCAGAGCTATTTTTAAGGATTGCTGCTTTTTTGTGTCTTTTTTTTTTCTACACTGATTCTTTTGAAGCTTTTTGAATTCAGTAAACATTGCAACTAAAAAACTATTTCCCTACCAAATCTCTCTTCTAATCAATGCACAGTTGGCTTCTTTTTTCCAAGGTCATGCAAAGCTGTAAATTCTAAGATAAAACTGATGTCTCATTCTTTGCTTACATGTACAGAGTAGTTGCTGTCAAAATTCCCTTCTTGGAGATTTCAAGTCCTAGAAGTTGGTGCCAGGATTTCAGGATTAAAATTTTTCTCCTTCCCCTTTGAAAATACTAAAATACAGGCATTTTTATTTACATTCCCAAGCTGATGGCATGTTAAGTTTTCAGTCCTATTGGTTGAGAGGGTTCTAAACTAGGGCTTAAAGAAAAAAAGGCGAAATTTTACATGAATAATACTCTTGGGAAAAAGTACTCAAAGCAATAGTGGGTCTTAAGCTGAACCTGAGTCAAAGTTATTTTGCTGATATGAAAATATAATATGCATTCTTGTTTATACACCCAGCATGAAAGACTGCAAGATTAAAATCAACTTCACTGTTGGCTCAGCCTCAGCTGGAGAACTGGATTCATTTTGAGGCATCACATTTCTATGAGGAAAAAAAAAAAGGGGGAACAGCAAAGTTCTGACATGGTTTTGTTAAGAAAAATCCTGAGGGGTATATCTATAGGAGTTACAGGCTTTATAGACAAAGGAGGAGTGAAGACCAGATGACAACCATGGACAGAAGTCTAACAGACACTGCCTCAGAAGAATTATTGAAGACATTCAGGTGTTTAGTCCAGGGAGCAGAAAACCTCTGGATACGAAATAATAAAAAGTCTTCAAGTACATTAAAACTACCGTAAAGAAAACTGCTACTGGACACGGGGTGACCTCTGGCACACTCACATGTTCTGCTCCTATATAAAAGAGCACAGGAAAAAAACAAACCTAGGGAATCTTGCAAAGACAGAAATTAAAGCACAGAACTCCAAATACTTATTTTACAACATTTAGTGTGAGCCATTATTTTCCTCAGGAACAGCAGCTGACAGAACCACTCAGTGCAGCAGCACATGAACCGGGCCACATCCTCGCACGCTGTAAAAGTGTCTTCCCCAGCTCAGGGATATCCTATTGCAGCTTCCTAAACTGCTGTCACACACCCTGTTTTTCCTGTCAGCCCCTTCAGGATTGGCTCACCCTTTCCTTCGTTAATGGAAAGTGACTTTCCAGATGCAGCCTCTCCCTGGTGAGCTGGTTCCTTCAGTCCTCCCCGTTCCCATACCTGCCCTGTTGCACAAAGATCACACCTCCTCAGGCCCAGTTTCCATTATACCCTGCACTGCTGCTCATCATACGCTCCTTCTGGGAGCAACAGCCTTCAATTTACCCAATTCCTCTCCTACTTACTGCCGAGTCCTGAGAGGGATCTTCCTGTGACACCAGCTTTGTCCCCAAGCCAATCGCTACTCCGTGCAGCTGGTTTTATTTGTTGAGAAAACATGGAAATTGGGCTCCCTTTCAGTACCTGCTCTGTGACTAACCTTTAACTCATCGTATTTGGCAGACCAACCACACAACAAATTCCTCCTAAAGCCCTGAAAGAGCTTTAATGCCATCAAGTATTTTTCCACCATTCCTGAGCAGGACATGAAGCTGGAGCACCATGTTGGGTTTTCCTGTAGCAGGAAGACAGCTGACTACTATGAACTCACAGTGGTTTGCTAATATTACTATTATTATTATCATAGCAGATGGATGACAGCTCTCATGACTGACCTTTTACTTTCAAGTCTGCCACGTGGGGTTGGATATTCATATTTTCACTTCTCCATGAACCTCCACTACATTGGGTATCGTTAAGCTGCTTCACAGAACGTTTCTAAATCCTTGGAGAATGGCTACACACAACACAGAAGGTATTTCTCAGAACTGCCAGCTATGGAAAATCCATTCTGGCATTCTGAGCACATTTGCACAATCTCTGCTGTCTTCGCTCAGAGATTTGTCTCAGGTCACCTTTCACACAATTATTATGCTCACCGTTTTTTCCTCCCATTCTCACAAAAACAGCATTTGAGTTACCTTCTTTTCAACAGGATGCATGTCCACTACCTTGTGCCTGAACTACAAATGCAAGGCTTAAATCTCCCCGTTAACCACATTACATATGTGTTATTTTTTTTCCTGAACTGTGAGCTGGAGAAATTTAATTCCCCTGGTCAGGAAACCTGGTCCCAGAAGAGAAGAGTTTGTTCTAAGGCCTACAGGAAATGGGAGCACAAGCACATCTGCATCTCCTGGTTGGGGAGCTAAACCTAATTCCCAGGTTCACCCAAGAGGCAACACTTGTCATCTCAGACCAGGTTCCACATTTAAGTATTGCCTTCCTGCACTGCAGCCTGCATATCTACTGCTTTCCCTTCTCCCCCCTTTCCAGGCTTTTTACTCACATTTTATCTTCATTCCTGCTTTGTTTTGGCATTTCTAGTACTCCTTTCTACTGGAAAATCACCCTCAACTCATAGCAAGCAAATACTTCCCCCAATCCTCTTCAATTCACCCCTTCAGTCTACCTTATCTTGTAGACTTTGAATTCCAAGAGACCGTGTGCTCCAAGGACTGGCACGAGACTCCAGTATTTACTGGGCCCCAGTTATTTATTTCTCCCCTCCTTGCTTTTATGAAGTGTTGAATTCACAACTATCAACGGTGTTTGACCTGTGATACCACACCAAAACCCAGGTGGCCAAACCATTGGAGGTGGAAACAGTAAGTTTGAAATCAGGGGTACCCCATGCATGTTTAAAATGAACTGAGCCTAACAAAAACCAACCAAAACCACCCAAAAAAAAAAAAAAAAATCAAGCCATCAACATTTGTCAGGGATCAGGTTCTCATTAAACCGTGCAGGATGAGTATTTGAAAATAGCTTTTCTGTTGAATGCTTCCATTTAACAACTCTAATCCCTGTTATATTCCATCTGACACCATGGGTACTCAGCAACTGCCCAAAACATCGAGATGTCAGACTAGATTCCAAAAAAATCCAAGAAGCAAGAATCATCAAATATACAACTCAAATGATTTTTGGGTATTGTGGCCAAGTTCTGTAAGGATCAACCTAAAATTCCTTACATACATCAGAAAAACAAGCAAACAACAGAAGAAAAATAAAGAAAACCATTAGCCATTTCAAAGATTAATTTGTGTTCTTACAAATACTTCCTAGTGAAGCTACTCAGTTTCGAAAGCAATAGAGGGATTAAAGACAAGAATAACATTTTTCTTCATTCCCCTCGTTATTTTTATGTTCTTAAAATCAAGACAAAAATAAAAAGTATGTTCTTTCTTACAATCAACAGTAGAACGATTCAAACAAGATGACTCTTTCAGACAGAGCCCTTCATTTAAGCTCTACAGGTCTACTCAGCTTCACAAGGCAGAGATGCCTGGACACTGGATTAACCGGGGGAGAGGATTTCACACGGCACCCTCTCAGGAACCACTTTCACTGTTCACTGAGAGCAGAAGCCGATACAAACTCTTGATACAGGCCCGTTAAAACTACATGCCAGGGCAGAAGTTGATTTTGGGAGCAGATTGGAGACAGCAAGGAGTTGTGTAGCTGTCTGAAATGAGTAGGGAAGGACCAATGGAACAATGTTTGTGTAGGTACATACAGATTTATAAGAGGCTCTGAAAAGTACACTTTTTGAAGAAAAGCTCTAGAAAGACACATGTAAGATGCCTGCCACTGCTTCCTTTCTGAAAGGCTTTCCCTCAGCGTGTGCTGCTCCCTGCTCGGCCATTTCAGAGAGCACAATGGCACCCCTCTGGCTCGGGCTGCCCAGAGTTTGGGTTGGACATTGTTTGTGGGACGCCGTTCTATTTGTCACACAATAGGGTTGCTGTTTCCCCCCCTCGGTCCCATTGTGTTTTTCAAGTTAGGTTTTAAAGTCGTAGCCCGCCAGGCGCCCCGAGGCATCTGGACACTGATGGCACATAAAGTTAGGAGTGGTCAGGATTGTCGTAAATGAGTTAGTCATCCTTTCTCATAAAGCACCGAGGGAACGGCCCGAAAACACAGCGCAGCTGCATCTTATTTAGGAGTGTGTCTTCCAAGAGGTACAAGGCATTAACGTGCCCTTTTCCAAATTATATGAAAGTCTGCCCGAACTGCAATAACTCATCCCAGAAAGTCTGAGAGCAGCCCTGCCTGCACTCGAGGAGCAGCCACATCAGTCCTGGTACAGCATGTCTGTGACCACCCTGCACAACAGACTCACACTGGATGAAAAGCAAGAGCCTGCTCAGAGTCACAGGACACAACACAACTGACACGCTTTTGCCTGATCTGTGCCTAAGCAAGGGTATTCTTACAGCAGGAAGGGAGTCCCAGGGAAAACTGGGAGAGAGGGAAGGAAGGAAGCAGAGTGGATGCAGAGCACTCAGCTGTTATGCTCTGAACCCACCAACCTGCTCCTCCAGAGCAGTGTCTCCACTTCCTCTCTATGGTTTCTTAGAAAGAAACCATCTTTTTGTTATTGGCAGTTGCTGCATTTTATCATTTGTGCCATAGCTCTTGACGCTGCACTACTTCCATTTAGTTTACAAACTGCAGTGAGAGTTACTGGGCTGTATGCCACGTGCTTTAATTCTGATAGAACACCATCACAGAAGAATGGCAGGAGTTTATTTTCCTTTGTTTCACCTCTTTACAGACTTGGAGGCTGTAGGCATAACCACCACTGCTAATGAAATTCTGAAGGCTGAAGAATATTTGTAATAACTAACAATGAACTGTGATAAAAGACAGAGGTAAAAGAACAGTATAAAAGGCTTGGAGCAAAACAACAGACACAGGTGAAGCATTTGTCCTTCACAGGTATTTTAACTCTTAATAGTCTACGTTTACTTGAATGCAATTTATCTCTAATTCTCTGCAACTGGCTTTTGAGAATTTGTTCTTAATAAATACTGTTATGAAAGATTTAAGTCACATATTATCCCCTGATTTAAGAACCAGACAGTTATTTCATCTGATACATCCCACTGATGAAAGCTGTTAGAAGTGAGAATTTAAAAGGTTTCAATTATCTAAAAATAAATCAAATACTTTCTTCGTAAGAAATCCACTGCTTGGAGAAGTCTAGGAAAGAACAGCAACTAATTCTGGCATCACCTCACACGGCATTTTGTCCCCCCTGTCCAGCTTACAGTATCTGCCTAATGGGACACAGCAACCAGAAAAGCCCTCATCGTGTAGCTGAAGGCATTTATCCATTTCAAATGCAATTTGATATTGACGATGTGCCCATCAGTAGGAACTAGAGCTGGCTTGGACTAAATTCAAGACAAGCAGTTTTTAGTAGGCTTAAATATATCTTTTAGGACAGATCATGTAAACTTTATTTCCTTTCTCCCCTCACTTCCCGCCCATAAAAGCAATGAAAACTATGAAGAAAACATCAAATGATAAAAATCCACATTGAAACGGAGAGAGGTGTAGTCAGGAACAGGGATTTCCTGCGGGTTTGAGTAACCTGCAAGCTGTCACTTGCTCCTTCAGCCACCAAAGAGCACGTGCCCACAGGCCTTGTCCAAGGGACAGACATTTGGACTGCATTAAGCTCCCAGGGGGCATGTGTGCAGAACTCCAGTATGGAACAGTTATTAAAAATGCTGCATGTTTGCTATTTCTGTGGTTTGTCAGAAAGGTCACTGTTTAAGATGTTTTCATTTAATGAAAACGCGCCTCTCTTCTCGTTATTACTGTTTGTTCCTTTCAAGTCCGTTCCTCTTCCTCAGTATCATTGTTTGTCACTGCATCGGGGGGTGTCCTGCTGTTGGATATGATAGATTGTATAACTTTTCATTAGACATTAATGTGGTTAATTCACAGATGGGTGTTTCCACCAGAGCAGCTCCTCTGAACTTCCTAGGAAGATTTAGGCTGGAGAAGGAAGAAAGGAACCGTATTCATTGTGGAGAGCAGTGTGGGAGCTGCATTATTTTAGCAGATGAAGAAGGTTTGTTACAGTTCCCAGGATCACCGAATCACTACCCAGCAGATCTTTCCTCCTAATCCAAGCCCCTGTGCCGAGCAGACACCTACACTTGCATCCACACGGGAGGTCGACAAGAGTGGGAAATGCGAGCAAAATTATTCATGCCATGCAGAAAATACAGCAAACACCAAACCTCCACTCTTCACTACGAGCACTTCTCCTGAACTAGCAGAAACAAGCAGCCTAGGCCACGAGAAAAGCAACTGGAAAGCAGGAATTCCAGCTGAGCTACAAGGAAGTCAAAGAGATCATGCAGTTAACCTTTGCACAAGCTGGAGCTGTGGATAACTGCACACTGTCTCCATCACATGAGAACTCAAGTGGCTGTATTTTGAGATGGAAGAGAACAGCGTTGTCTGATGGAAATACCATACAAAGGAGTACACAGACGATTTTGAAAAGACAGCCAGGAAATATTAACAGATGAGTTAACAGTAGCTAAATATTTATATTGCACATTTCACTTTTATCACAACATAGCCTTCTTCTTCCAGAAAAAAAAAACATCTCTGGTAGGGGCTGTTAGACAGCATCCAATTTATTTGTTTCTCTTCATTTATTATCTTCCTTTAAAGGGAGAGGCAGAGCCAAGTGGACCCCTCCCTGCAGAAGGAAAGATGAAGTATCTTCATTTGTGAGCTCCTGGGTGTGCTTAAGTGGGGAGAAGCAAAGAGCAAGGAGCTCACAGATCAGGCTCAGGAGAGGGCCAAGAGCAGCAGGAGAAGCCAAAAACGAGCCCCAGTGACAATGGGAAAAGCTCACAAGGGACCAGAATGAACTTGCCGGCTGCTAACAGCCCTGAAAGCCACAGAGCTGCCTGAAACCAAGGCTGGAAGCAAGGACAAAGCCAGCAGCAGGGGGTTTGTTTATAAGCAGTTCCCCATGTCTAGTCTGCCTTTCCTCTCTCTTGTCTCTGTTGCAAGAAGTTTGTCTGGTGTGAGCCTTGTTCAAAGAAAACCTGAGGTTTGAGTTTAAAAGCTCTTTGAGAGAAGAGGTCTGGACAGACCCACCTCAAAGCTCTTGTCAAAGATCTAATTTTCTTTTAAATGACAGAGGTATTTTAGTGTTTCATTTAATTATGATGACAAAGACTTAGATACTATGAGCAGCAGGGAAGTAGTGGCTTTGTCAAGCTTTACCTCTTAGAGATGCATCACAATGTGAGCTCAGAAACAGCTCTGGTCTCAGAAGCAATTCCTGCACACTTGGATATAAAGAAACACGAGGCTCTAGTAAAGACTGGAGAGTTACAAAATCCTGTCTCCTCTTCCACACTCCATCTGAACCAGGAGCTGCTGATCAAAACCTCTGGATTATTATACAATCAGCTGTAATGCCATTTGAGCAAGGCCAGAGGAGAATGATCAAACAGCTCCAAAACACAGTAAGAAAAGGGCCTTTGTGGATACCAACAGGGAACCTGTGACTGAACAGAATCCAGAAACAGCTGTAACTTGCTTGAACCTCCTGCTCACACCAAAGCAGCGGGCACAGCCTCTTCTCCAAGTCCTTCAAGTCTGTTCCACCCACTCTGGAGAGGGCACGAGAGCAATTACCCAGCCCTCAGCTGTCAGCTATTACAGAGGAAGCAGAACCCCTGCATTGTCTGTACCCCATCAGGCACCATCCGCCTGCAAACCGCGCTGCACCAGCCTTTGGCACCGTGCTGGCCTGCCCAGCAGATGCACAGCCTGAACAAGAGAGGGGAAGGACACAAGGAAGCCATTAGAGGGTTAGGAGCAGTTGCCCGACGTGACTCCAAGAGGGATCTGAGGAAACATAATGGAATCACTCAGGAAAAACCGCCCGTCCGGTCAACATGTGCAGACGGCCTGCAGATGCTCTGCTGGCACACAGATGGGGCCCAGCCCTCCAGAACAGCACAAAACCTCCCCTGGCTTGGTGTACCTGCCCACGAGCTTTACGTGTGTCAAACACTGACAGAAAAACCCAAACATATTGGTGGTCTGTGAAAGGACAGTGACACAGAAAACAAATAAGTCCTGATTCCAAGGAGCAAAATAAGAACCATGGTGAACTGCCTGCAAGGGGACACCCTCCCACCATCACCATCCCACCCTGATGATAAGTTATCTGCCTCTGAGATGTAACATCCCTTTTAACAGTCATATTACTTTGTGTCTATCAACAGCAAATATCCAAGTAACAGCATTTCCAGCTGCTCTTTTTTTCAGTTTTCCTCTCTGTGCACAGGATCAGTAAGGAAAGTCTCCAGAGGAGGAGAGGATCTCTTTTTAAAAGCGAATTATAAACATTTATCTAGCAGTTCAGCAAAGGGTACCTCAACTCCACACGCTTTTCAGCAGGCAGAAATCAACTTGGAAATCAGTCAGCTTTCCAAAAAAACACAACAGCTGCAAGATCAGATGCCAGCTATACATTCATTATTCACTCATGCCTATTTAGAGATAGATAAGTCCCTTTTAGATAAACAGACAAGCTGTGCTGGGATGTAGTAACTATCTGCATTCAAAAAACCTATCAGTGTTTTCAGGTCACTTAAACTTGCATTTATAAAGGGTTTTTAAAAAGAAATGGCTTAAAAAAAAGAGGGGAAGGAAGATATTCCCCACACCCTGGTATCAGCAGTGGTTTTCCAGCCAAGCTGAGGATTATGATTATTATAACCAGTGATGTGGACTTTAGAGAAGTGATAAAAGCATTCTTCCAAAGTAGGCTTTGGAACTACTGAGCAGATGAGATGAGGTAAGAACTTGCATCTCTGACAGGATTAATACCACAAGTTTACAAACCAGTCTAAACACTTGTTTAGAAGACTAAACCATCCCTGAATGGTATCAGTTCTGTCACAGCCTTTCATGGATTCACTGAAACTCCAAAGTGACTCTGGAATCCACGGAGTACGTAAAGACAACAAATGAAAGGCTCTCCTCACTAACACAGAACTACTGGGGAAAAGGTTTAATATGGAAATGATGTGAAAAGCTCAGCTTCTCCTCTACATCCAGGATTAAGTTACACAGCCCCAAACAGCTGCTGCAGCTCAACAGGAAAATGCAACGTTTGAAAAACAGCGGCTTGAAAAGGCAGGGAGTGGGGAAGTCAGTATTTACAACACGCTTTTCTACTTAACAGTTAAAGAAACCAGGAGGCACAGTGGGGGGGACACTAAAATCTTTTACTTCACAAAACATTCAAGTCTTAGTTTTTCTTCTCTATCCCTCTGTTTCACCTGAAATAACATGCAATTCAAGGTAAAATCTGGATGAATCAGGAATTACATTAAGCCACTGAGCACCAGAGTCAGATCATTTTGTAATCCCAAACCCCCATACTTCGAGAATAAGCAGGATAATTTCTTAGCTCTCATTCTAGAAGCAAAGCAGGCTAAAGCAGTGTGTGTCCCATTTGTGGTGTTACTCCCATTTACAACCAGAGTTCACACAGTCAGACAGACTCTTCACTACCAGATTTAAAAGAGGAATTTTAACACAGCTAAAATGATAACTCAGGTCTCCTTGCAAGGCATGCATTATAAGATTAATACTTAATAATCCTGTCAACATTTCTTTAAGCTAAGCCATTGGAGCAGAAATTTGCAGTCATTTTAGCTGCCTGTTGCTACAAACAGACATTTTATAAATCAACAGAAACAAATAAGCCCTGCTTGCCTCTAGCAGGTGTTATACTACATGAACTATCATCCAAGGCCAGCTTTAACACACAGGCAGAGCAGGGGGGAATATTGAATGCCCCCCAAAAATAACTATTAATTATTTCCTCTGTATCAGCCTTGCAACAGCTTTGCCATTATATTATCACAACAGGCATTTGTGTTATGAAGCACTTACGCGTTGTTTGTTCAGAGAACAGAAAAGGACTTGGAAAATTCTTTTGTTTGCTCTCTGAAGTAAGACATCACAGCTCAAATTAAACTTCTCATGCAAGAGGTTAGCAGGTTCAGGAGACCCAATACTGGTGAACAGGGGGTTTTTTATATTTTCAGATGAAAGGAGACAAGAAGAAGGACTTTTTCTTTTAATAGGGCCATATTTACTAATCACTCACAACCAAGCAGCTGAAATACCAGTACCACAATACAAAATGAAATGAGACTCCCTCTGGCAGAGCAAAAACACAAACCCAAAGCCTCTCTGAACGTTCTCCTTTTACTAAAAAGCAAAGACAGGCTGATTCACCTACCTCTAAGGACTCACTGCTACCTCACCTCATGCCAGGCATCTTGTGTAGTTGCTGTGAAAAGGCTTGTTGAAGGCAGCAGGGTCACCTGGCCCCAGCGGTGGGGCTGGTAATGAGGCCCAGCTGCATCCTCCGGGCTCTGGAGTCACAGCTCTGGAGAGCAGGCTGCCATCTCCCTGGGGAACTGCCCTGTGCTTTGTCCAGCCCGTGCAAGCGAGGGAAAAGCAGATGGGAAAAGCCACCTCCTTTGGTGTGGTTTTATTTGGCAGCCACGTCGCCATAAAAACTCCGTGTGAGAGGGAAAATGTAGTTGGGCAAAACTGCATCTTATTCTGCTGCACCTTCGGGGCAGAAAACCAGCAGCAAAAGCAACAGGCAAATAAATTGAAAGTGTCTAAGAGTAAAGAAACAAAAATTCATACTCCTCTGACCTCCTTCTAACATCGCTGGAATGCCAGGAGACAAAGTTTAAGTAGGAACAAGCATTATCAAATGGAAGAAGACATAAAAGGAAAGTGATAATTTGAATGAGTAGATTCAGAACTGAGAACTCACGTTGCTGGCTGAGCTGTGCACATCTGGGACCATCTCTGGGGCTCAGTCAGAACAAAGATGTGTGTATTGCCACAGAACCTGAGGGCTCATCTCTGCTATCACAAAGGTTTATGAATAAGTTTCTATTTTAATTACCTCTCCGGGCTCGTGCTTAGAAACTCTGTAATGTAATTTTTTGTGTATTTAATATACCAGCTTTTTTGATTTTTTTTTATGCCGTTTATCCCTGCATTATTCTCTAGGAAGTTTTTAATATATATTTTTTGATGTTGCCTGTGCTATGACTTCTTATGTGGGCTCTGTGCTGTCACAAACACTCAGTCTGGAGCTTTCCCAGCAGATGAGACCTATTTTACTTTAATACCTGCTTCAGTCACCTCTCACTTAAGGCTGACTTACATTTGCACTGTCCAAGCTATTGCCCTTATGTTTTACCTCCATCCTTCAAAGAACTGTCTCTCTCAGATCCACTTGGGTCCACTAAGACCTGAATAATAATGTGCTGATTAATAGATGTGATACCAGTACGGTCCCAGTTTCATCCAGAAGAACAATCAGAGCTAGCTGTTCAGGAAAAGAAGAATTCCAGAGGGATGGATTAAAGACAACTATTGTGACATTTTCCCTTGAAAACACAGTGCTCAGAAATAGAAGATGCACCTATCTTGGGGAGTATTTTTAATTTTGTGACATACTGCAAACATAAGGGGCTAAAAGCAGGCAGAAAAGCCAAGTGAGCTGCATGAACATCCAAACAGAGAAATCTGGCTAAAGGGAACAAATAGAGCTGGAATTGTGGTGACACACATGTTTCCAAGTAAACATCATAACAGGCCAATGGAAGGGGTGCTGTTCCCCACACAACAGGCAGCAGTAGTAAATAGAGAAATGCTTAAAAAACGTAAGCTTAGGAATTCAGCAGTTTTTTTGGGCAGGGAAGTGTAGGGAAGGTATCTCTGGCAGCTGGTGCTCTAACCTTGGTGCCACAGTCCTGCTCTTGAGGATTCCCACCTGTATTTATCTACTGCTCACATACACCCTGACACGGCAATCCAGCAAGAGTGCGTTGCTGAAGCAGCTCCTTTAACAAATCAGAGAGATGTTTTCAAAGGAGGAGATCATCTCCAGAGAAATCTAAACTTCAGTTATTAGGTTTGTTATATAATCACATTAAAAACACAGCAGGCATCTTCTGATCAGCCTTCCTCTGGCATCTGCTCCCGTTTCTTGGGAGAAGCACAACAAACCGGGGCTGTGCAGCCACGACTGCTGCCACCCACCAGTCTGCAAACTGACACGGGCTGGGGGCAGCAGAGAGGAAAACCTCCTGAGCTCACAGCTACGGGGCCATGGGAAACTGGAGCTCACCTCTGCAGTGAAGGACAGGTCTCTTTTTCCCTGCCAAGCAGCCTAAGGGGAATTTGCTTTCAGCCTTGACACAGAACTTGGTCCCTTTCCCTCATACCTCTGTTTTTCCACACGCGTCTTCAGAGCCCTGAGGGGGCTGTAAGCCCTAAGGCCACAGCAGTGAGATGTTTTATGGACAGGCACCTAAGGAAGAAACAGAGACCACCTTTGAACAAAGCCCTGACATGCACTGCCTGGGTGCTGCAGACTGACACACGTGATGGAACCAAGGGAATAAGTCTGTTACCTGCCCTGAGGCCCTGACCTGTACCTTAATTCTGGGACTGGGGCACTGTATATCCTGCTCTGAGCTTCTTGAAATGGGGCTGGGCTACTTCCTTCTCTGAAGTGTGTTTTCCATTAAGCAGCTCCCTACAAGCTCTTGAGTCCACGAAGGTGGCATGGAAAAACAAACGAGAAAATTTAGAAAACCTGAGATCCAAAAATACAGCATCTTACAGAAATCTACACAGTGGAAATACCAATAGAAAAGGAAAGGAAAGAAACAATATATAATCTAATATTTTTAATTTTATGTACAGGAATATAACGTTATGGCAACTTTGTACATGAAATACATACAGTATTTAAACATGGAAATCAGCTAGGTAAGAATTTACATTAGCAATGAAACTGCTTCATGTGCAGCCCAGTTAATACTTAGTTTAGCTCTGTATTTTATGGGGGGGGGAGGGAGATTTTAATAGTTTACAATCATAGAAACATAAACATTTAAAACAAGACTCTATAAAATAATTTACAGAAACCCTACCGCCTACACTGAGAGAAAGGGTGTACCTCTGTGAGTTCTGCGTGTGAGTAACAGGTGATGGATCTCAGCCTTATTAGGTATAAAATAATTTAGAAGCAGTTCATGCAATATGGAAGCAAAGGCGTGCCAGTTCCTCCGAGGTCTCCTGCTACCTTGGACATCTACTGAGCATCACACGTGGGCCACCGGACACATGATAACACCATTGCCAGGTGCTGCCAGGGAGCACCAGCCTCAGTTCCTCCAAACAATCACTTATGTAAACATAAATATACAAGTTGATATCTTCTCTCCACAGTACAAATACAGCTCACAACTTCTCAGCTGTGCAAGTAGTCAATCCGTATACTTGGAAGTAGGATAACGCTCAGTCCGGAGTTCCATATATTTCTATGTACAGGGGCACTAACAGAACTTCCTCGTTTTCACCAATTTGCTCTGGTATTTCACGGAGTGCCCCCCGTGCCCTATCACGTAAACGTCCAGCAGGTAGGACTTGCCGGGCTGCAGGCCCCTGATTGTCTCTGTGGTCACCGCTTTCTGGATGTTCTGGCTGTGGAAGTATTTACAGAGAACCTTTTCGGATTTCTTCCTCGTGTCCGGACCCAAGCACTGGTTCTGCTCCCTTCTCTTCTGCTCTTCGTTGTAGTTGTCATCCACTTCCCTCTTGTAGATGCAGAACTTGTTCCTCTCCTGCGTGCCCAGCCAGGCCACCGTGACCGATGAGCACGTGCGGAGCTTGTCGAAGGCTTTGATCCGCGTGTCTTCCGGCAGAGAAGGAAAAGACTGCTTGTTGGGCCTCGTCGTAGCCAGGATCTTCAGCATGGAAGCGCCTTTTTTGCTTCCTTTCAGCCTGATGAGATATTTCGCTTTCGCTTTTCCCCGAAGCTGGAACTGCCGCACGCCCTCCACGCTCTGAGACAGGAGAAGTTTCCCGTCTCTCCTCACTTGGATCTGAACAGCATCCAGGCACGAATGAACGGAGAAGGTGACCTTCTGGTGGGACGAAACGGGGGCGAACCGTAGGAATTTGGCTCCCTTTCTCTTGACGAAAACATCCGTCACTTTGCCGTCCTTCAGCTCGACCGTTTTCTGCTTGGCCTCCTCCTTGGTCCTGGCGAAGGTGCCGACGTACGCGGTGCTCATGTTGGTGTTGGTGTTCACCGCGAACATGTCAAAGTAGTACTGCGTGTCGGGCTTCAGGTCGGACACGGTGAAGATGTTCTTGTTCCCGATACAGACCTTATGCAGGTCAACCCTGGGCTTGGAGGACGTTTGCCGCCCAAACTTGGGCGGTTTCAGGAAACCCCGTTCTTTGCCGGAGTTGCTGTCGGCAGGGAAGCCGAAATGGGCAAAGTCAAACGGACTGAAATCCAGGCCCGGTTTTGGAGCCATCATGAAGGCGTCGTCAGAACTGAGCTTGGCTTCCACGGCGCAGAGGCTTTTGAAGTTGTGCTCTTTGTTGATGACTATGCAGTACTGGATTGGCTGTTTCAGCAGGGAGGCGGTGGGACTCGGCTTCCACGCCAGGGTCACCGTGGTACGTCCCAGGGAGGTGACATCGATCCTGGGATCGTAAGGTAACTCCGGGTAAGGCTGGTCCGACTCTGGAGTGGTGGTTGCATACACTTTAAAATGGGTGTCCTTCTCTGTGGACAGCAGATCTAACTGGTACAGCCCAGATGGGGAGCTAGAGGACACAAAGTACTCCACGTCGTTGCCTTTGTAAGAGAAGAGCTCCGTGCCTTCCTCGCTGGTGATCTGCTGTTTCTGTTGCTCAAGAGGCTCTGGGTCACCTGCATTGCAAGCAGAGGAAAACATTTGTGCAGACACGCTCTGTGAATGTGAGAAAACGAAACTCTAACAGACACCTACATTTTACTCCATAAAATACAAAAGTGAGATGAAAAGGAAGGTTTTGTCTTCTGAGGAAGATGTGATCAATACTTCTGTCAAATCAGAGAGGAAAATTGGTTTGGCACTCAGGTTAGAACCAAATGCAATAGAAATTCTACCTGGCCAGTATTAGCCATGAATGGTAGCTAATACTTACCATGGGAATATCAGGCATCTCACCTGGAGATGCCACACAGTTCACCAGGCAGAACTGACTCGCCTGGATGGTGGGCTTTGACTTTGGCCCCGTGAGTCAGGCTAAAATTTTGTTGCTAAATACAGTGGGGACCAAAGGTGTGTGTCCCATCCCGTGTGGTGTGTGTGACAGCTCAGCACTCCTGTGAGAGGCTCTGGAAACCAAAGCCCTTTTCTCCCCTGAGCAGCAGTTACAGGGCTCCAGGTCTACCCCCTCAAAGGGGTCAGCTCAGCCCTGCTGCAACCCCAGCCCTGCCTCTCCAGTTCTTACCTCGTGTACACAGCTCACAGCAAAGCCCCCATAAAACCCATGGGATTACTCTGTGGCAGCACCCAGTGCCCTCTGTGACTTCAGCTTTTCCTTTTCCTTTTTGTAGCCCTTTCCCTTTTCACATTGCTGCCTGCTGCCCATTTCCTGCACAAAGGCAGCACTGGGGCTGAAGACCCAAACAGCAGGAGATCATAAAGATGGGCCTGCTGTGAGACTCAGCATTTGAGGAACCTCAAATCCAGGAGAAAAGCAGGTCTGTGAGGCACAGGGAAAATCACTCGTGGTTTGTTACCTGAACCTTCTCCACTGGCTTCCTCTGGGAGCTCTTGCACACTCAGTTTCCACTCCAGAGGGGCATCACACGGTGTCACAGTCACTGCTAAGGGAGTGTTGTCCTCTTCAACCACAAAGAAATACCTAGGGGAAGGTTAACAGGCCACATGTCAGTAATTCCTGATGGCAGCCGTGGCAGGGACTGACCTGACACGATCAAGGATGGTCCTGATGGACAAGGGAGTCAAAGGTGTGCCTGACAGGTAAGTGTGTGCAGAGGGAATCTGGGAAGGCTGGCAGGAGAGAGCTAAGGAGGTGAGGGGAATCCTCCCACTCAGACACTGGGGTACAGTTCACACTTCCTTGTCAAGACACGGCAAAGGGGTTTCTGACCTCCTGCCCTCCCCTCCACCAGCTTCATCTTTTACCCCTACTCTAACTGTGTACAGTGTGAACAGTCACAAAGGTATAAATGAGGGAAACAGGATCTCTCACAAAATTTAGGGATATGCTCTTCAAAGCAGGACACACATTTATGCTATGTCCAGGTGAGGGCCCTAGAAACACCTACAGATACAGGCACATCCAGCTGCCCTCCCACATCCCCACAAGCTCTAAACATCATCTATTGTAAAGGGTTTCTCACCGATGAAGGCTGGAGGAGGAGTGTGTTATGATGGCAATGCTGCTCTTCCCTGCATTCTTTGGAGCCTCAGGTTCTTCCCCAGCCTAACCTCAGTTTTTTCTGGAAGTGGGGAGTTCAGACCAGACTGCCTCACACTGCTACTTTAAAGCACAGTATGAAATAATGAAGAGAGACAAGTGTGGTGGGCTAAGCCTGTAGTTTCCAATTTCCTTCCTGCTCCCTTTGCCTCCAGACATGGTTAGTGGCCCCACTTCAGGGAAATTCTGCGGTCTGTGGGAGCTCTGGGCTTATCCCAGAAATCAAATAAATTGGACAGGCCCTCAGCTGGGGAGGCCAGATCGGGATGGAAACTCGCAGAGTTACTGGCTTCACCAAACAGAACACTGGCATTTGTGTTTCTCTGGTTTGGGTCCAACTTTTACTTCAGCAAACAGAGCTACCTATCTCCAAAGTACGACCTCCTCCCCTGAGCCAGGCAGAGGTACCTTTTAGGGGTGTCTCGGAACAGGTAGCTGCTGATCTCCGCTCCGTCCGGGATGACGGACGTGTCGTGAAAAAACGCTTTGTCCCGGATCTGCATTTGGAACAGCTCCTCATCCCTGGTCGGGAACTTCTGGGGCCTGGAGCCGAGTGGCAGCAGCAGCAACAGCAGCGGGCAGTGCAGCAGGAGCATCCTACAGCAAAGACAGGGAATGCCACCTCAGGAGGGGGCACCATGTGCGGCTGATTCCCTGCTGAAACGTGGGCGTTCCTGTAACAACACCGTACACACTTCTGCAGGCACCTTCCACCTTGAGCTGCAGCTGAAAGCAAGCCCATGCACTGCTTTCAAATCTTTCTCTCTCCCTGTCACCACCAAAAGCCTTCCACACTCTTTGGTAGAGCCCCAGTTTGATGTTTTGCCACAGCAGAGACAGAGCTGGCTGGATTTGGGAGCTAAAGCCAGCACGGAGCAGATGGAGGGGACATCGGCCTCGCTCTCCTTAGGAGATTTTGGTTGGGCTTCCAACAATCCTTTGGAAAGTAAATATTTCCAGGGAAATTGTTCTTTACAAAAATAGTGAATTAGGAAAACATGTGATATAAACCCACACATATTCAAAGCACATTGGTATTAGCATGCACTTCAGCAGGGCTTAATCCTCAAGCCTGATGGGAATTGCAAAACACAAAAGCAGAGAATCCTTTACAAATTAGGCACAATAATTCATAATCTCAGCCTTTCATTATTATGTCTACAAGTAGGTCAGTAATGACTACCCGAACATGTACAGTGGGACAGGCTGGAAATCTCCTTTCAGTACAGTAGATGATCTCATATATAATGGCTCTGGTATGGGGGAGTAGGGGGGGAAAGAGACCATTTTTGCTAGGAGTATATCAAGTTTAAATTGCTAAATGATAACCTTATTTTTTAAATTAGGGGAGGAAAGAAAAAAAAAAAAAGGAGGTTGAGGTCATTACCTCAACTGTGTTAGCACTGGCTTTGGGGAGAAACGTGGTAAAAAGCTGAGCTGGCAGAAGAGTTTTATCTCGTCCCTTGGCTGAACGTGCAGTCACACACTGCTCCTGTAAGGTAGCTAGGACTTTATAACAAACCTTTTCTTTTTAAATTTAAGATCAAATTTACTGCTGAGATTGGGTTTCCCTCCACACACACACACACTTGACCTTTGTCTAATATTTTATGCAAAAATAGCAAACATAAAGCTCCTTGTTCCTTCCACCAGCACACAGTTCTCCCCAGCTCACCCCTCCTGCACACCGTCCTCCCCTGCCCTCCACTGTCTCTGGCCCTGATATCTCAGCTGATTCTTGCCCTGCTTTCTACTGGTTTTTCCAGCTCCTGCTATCCAGCTCAGTCTTGGCCCTTCCTCTGTTTTCCCATTGAAACTGGTGATGCAAGAGAGAAGAGAAAACATGGAGCAAATTCCAAAGTATCCATAAGCCACGAGCGACGCATCCTAAACGTTCCCTCGCAGGATGCAGCTTTATCTTCCCCTCCTTTCACCCGTGCCCTCCTCAGCCTTCTCCCTCCCTGGCCTGACACACATTCCTGTATCTGCAGCCAGATCCTGCCCTCCCTGAGTGGAACACCATGGAAAGATGAAAGCAAAAGCTTCCCCCAGCGTCACGGCCCAGATGGGCATGGAGAGCCCCCTGCGAGCCTCCGAGTGGTTAAATCCTGATTTAGCTTTCCCAGCATTTGTCAGATTTTATCCCCAACCAGCTTTTGATGACAACAGACATATTTCCTCGAATTCAGACTGAAGTGTTGATACTTATCAGAAAACTCAATGGCATCTGACCTTTTGGAGCAAAGATCCGAAATACTTGCTGACTTGAGTCAGCAGAAAGCTCCTCTCGCACAAAGCAGGATGAGTTTCGTGTGCTCTAACATGCTGTTTATTGATTTTTCGAGTGTTATCGTTGGCCAACAGGGAAGAAATTCTTTCCAACTTAATCACAAGTTAGAGCAGATTATTTGGTTAGGTAAGGAACTCGGACGCTTTCTGCAGACAGCGTCCTCCTCGTGAACCCCCTGAAATCGCAACCTTGTGTATTCCCATAGTCAGTCCCACTGCAATGGAACCTCTGTTAAAATAAACCATTCTGATTATAGGCTAAGCTTCAGTTCTTAAATACTTTCACCAGTTAATGCGCTTGAAGAACTCCCCAGAAGGGTGTTTCTGTCCCCATTAACAACCACAGAGCAGCCAGAAGGTACAAATTTGTCTCTGATTCCTTTATCTAATTGTAACAGCTTTTCGGCATAAA
>NW_020956103.1:172051-180295 GCF_003031625.1 Empidonax traillii
TAAAATAAACCATTCTGATTATAGGCTAAGCTTCAGTTCTTAAATACTTTCACCAGTTAATGCGCTTGAAGAACTCCCCAGAAGGGTGTTTCTGTCCCCATTAACAACCACAGAGCAGCCAGAAGGTACAAATTTGTCTCTGATTCCTTTATCTAATTGTAACAGCTTTTCGGCATAAAAGTAACTACAGAGAGACACATTGAGGTGAGTTCTGTGATCCCTGCCCACCCCACACTGAAATACCTCGAGATACCTCAAAAAATGCACTTGCTAGATGTGAGCCTGTGAATTCCTGCTCTACGCCCCAAGCCCTCAGAAACTTCCATCAAACGATTTTCTTGCCTTGGATTTGGTTTTAGAAGCCAGGTACAAGCTGAGGCCCAAGGACTGCAGTGCTAAGCCATACAAATTGCGTGAAAGACGTTATGTGAGTTTTTTGCTCTCTAGACTGTGCCACCTCCTGAAATGCCTTTTATTCCCTTTTCTACAAGCTCGTCTTGTTTTCTTTTCTTTTAAACTCTGAGTCAATATTTTATTGATATATTCCTGCTGACTGGAGGGATTTGCCTGCTGTTTATCACTGAATTTAAGAGAGTGCCAAAATAAACAGTCCTAAGTGAAATAATAAGCACCGTTTTCCTTCTCCGGGATTGCAAAAGTGCCCTCTAATGGCCCATCTTTACCTCTCACTTTTTCCCCAAACTCTCTCTCTCTAAACTGAGCTTGAACTCCAGAGGGAAAAGTCCCGAGGACTGACCCACTCTGGGGAGCCAGATTGTGAGCAGGGAGCATCCAGGGGGTGTCCCCATCTCCTCTCCCAGGGGACAAGGCCACCCAGTTTTGCCTGTAGGTCACTGGGACACGGAACCCAGGGCGGGTGGCCAGGGTTTCCTTGGATTTTCACCTGGAATGCGGCAGTCCCGTCTCCAGGTGAGCAGCTCCTGGGCTACACAAACACTCCGGCAGCAACAGCCACACCTCAGGAGAGGTTTGCTTAATCAACCTGGATGTGTTTACCTAAGTAAATCAACAGATGATGAAAAATCCTTGCTATACATTGGGATATGAATTCTTTCAAACGCTTCAGAACTTACCACCTTGCCAGAGGTTTGGGTTTTGTTTCCTTCTTCCACAAAGAACCAGCCTGGCCATTTTATAAACTCCAGTTACAGGCACATACGTGAAAATTATTGCTACATCGGATCACAGGGTTTATAGTGATTACAACAAGTTCCTGTTTTTTAAAAATTCCCACTCAGGCAGTGAGCCCTACACCCGACCTTTCCAAAACCCCACCTCCACAAGCCCTCACAGCCCTCTGTCCCGCTCTTAAGACCTCTGCATAACAAACTTCATCTGTCCAGGAGGCCTGCAAATCTCTAGGTAAACTGCAATTATAAGCAGAAATGGAGGGGATAACGGGATTTGCAGCCGGCTCAGGTTCTGAGTCGAGGGACAAATTAGCCAGAGCTCTGGCAGCACCTCACAGGCTGCAGGATCGCTGGGGTGGGCACATCCTCAACCAGAGCCAGCAACAGGAGGCCTCAGAGGCAGATTAAATCACCCCATTTTTGATTTCACTGCTCAAGACCACAGTATTTTCTGACTGCCCCAAGCAAGACTGTCCCTGAATATACCCACGCTCCGTAAAAAGGGAGCAAGAGTATTGGATTTACCGTTTGCAAGGCCAGGCTTACTCATAGTCATCTTCAACTGCCTTGATCTGTGGAAATCATTTGCTTTACCCCTCCACTGTCTGTAGTTCCCAGAGACCTGTAAAGGATTTCCAACAGCAAAACAAAAAAAAAAAAGATCTGGGTTTACCTGAAGCAAATCCGTCTGGAATAACCAAACCCTCATGCGTAATTACAGAGAGTGGAAAGTGCATGGCTGTAATTTAGTGAGGATAATTTCAAGGCACGGCCTGACACAGTGCTTTTGTGTTGTATTTCTTCCCTTTTTATTATACGGATGGTTGACTTTTTTCCTCCTTACATCCTATTTTTAAACTCTGGTGTGCTGGGGTGCTGGTTTTTTGGTTTGTTTTGGTTTTTTTTTTTTTTTTGCTGTTTACATTACCCATGCTGTATCTCATAATAAGCCTGTAGATTTATTGACACCATTTAAGTCCGGCTTTGGAAATAAAAGGGCCCTGTGTGTGACTTCTTTGACTTATTATAGGAATGCTGCAAGTAAAGAGGCGGTGAGCTTTTCCATTATACACTTCATTTCCAGCGATATATAACACAAATACACGCACCTCAGCACACACACTTATCACCTGAGAAACACGGGGGTTTAAAAGCACCCACCAGTTTCGACTGTAGTACGACTAGTTATTTTTAAATGTGCAAACAAGAAAAAATAATGCCTTTGCAACTGAAGTATTTACTGGGAGCTGCTCCGTTTGTTTGTTTAGGGGGAGAGCAGAGGGGAAAAGTGACGGGCTGCCATTTAACGCTCACTGTTCCCTGAAGGATCTGGAAAACGTTTGGTACGCTTTTCATTTGGGCTTTTTTGTGGTTGCCTTTTTTTTTTTTTTTTTTTTTTTTTTTTTTTTTTTTTTTTTTTTTTTTTTTTTTTTTTTTTTTCTTTTAAAGCAGCGCTTTTGAAAACTTGGTGTCTGGTCCTGCCTCGTGCCTGGGGAAAAGCACGGGCCAGGCTGGGCTGTGGGACCTCTCCTGGAGCTCAGGACAGGGAATGCAGCCCTGACAGGGACACAGGGGTGTGCACGGCTGTCTCCGTGGATTTTAAAGGCAAAGATTTTTGTGAAGTGCCACAGCCAGCTTGACACGGCAGCTCCCGTTGGCAGGACCAGCTGTAACTGGGAGGGCAGGAGCATTTATGGACCTGTAATCCGTGGATTAAAGCTCCCTAAGTCCACACGGACACGATGGACTATAATGGTGCCTTTGAAGCATTTAGGGTCCACCGTGTCAATAATCTGTGGATTAACCGACCGCCTCTTGCAATTCCAGTTCAACCCACGATTTTCCTTTGCTGGGAGTACTGTTTTAGCAAAGCAATCGCAGTAGCACAGGAAAAAAAAAAAAAAATTCCAAGCATGTGAAAATAAAAAGGTACGAAGAAATAAGGGTACACTTCCACCAAAGCTTAATGAACAACAGTGGCTGGGAGCTACAGCTTGGGGGAGAGGTTAACTCCGAAGGGCTATCACTGTAAAATGCAGAGCTGTCTCAAATCAGACATGTTGAAAAGCAAACATGCTCGGGGAGATACGGTATCAAAAAATCAAATTTTACATGGACTATTTTGTTTCTCAACCGAGCCTTATTTATTTTTCCACTTTTAGTGGAAACAGACCCAACTCTGATTACATCAAAATCGTCACCCTGGAGCTGGCGGGGGCTGGATGCCTCAAAAACCAGCTGAGCCAGGAGATACCATTTGGAACACTCGAGGAAATGCCTCATAGTTTTCCTCCTTTCAGTCGGAGACCACATACCAGCACTTCTCCCCTTCACAGCCACCTCGGCCCGAGCGAGTGTCAAAGGCAAACAAACAGCGAGTCCCCGGCGGCCTCTGCTACAATGCTCAGTTGTTCTGTCCCTGCGAGGGACGGCAGCGGCTCGGGAAGAAGGGATGTGCTGAAGCACGTGGGTGGCAGCGAGCTGGCAGTTCCTCCCCTGCTCAAATTATACTTCCCTTGGCCACTCCTGTGTCCTTACTGTCATTCCTGCTCACCCTCCCAAACCTCCAGGTGGCTGCACGTTGCTCCTGGAGAGGGCAAGTATCACCGGACAGGTGAGTGATCCCAGCTCTGCCGGAGCAAAAACCTCGTGTCAGACTCAGAGAGTCTGACCCAGTTCAGAGAAGAGGAATTTTTTCCATGGTCTCAGCAGGGGTTGAGCCCCAGTTGGAGAAACGAGGCAGAGAAATCTTAGTATGCACAACTCCGGGCTGTTTAAGATAACCAATGCAGAATGCCACGCAGCCCCACCACAAAGCTTTCATCGCAAGAGCTGGAGGTGTTTTATAATGGGGAGTAATTATTATCCCCTTGTTACAAGCAATAAAAGTAGGGCAGAGACTTTCCTTGTTCAAGGAAATCCCAATATAATCCCTTCCTTTAATCATAAAACAATAGCTACTTTCCCCGGCCAAGTCACTCCGCCTTCAGCACGGCTCTCCGGGTGTACGTTGCTCTGTCTCCGTAATGAATTTCAGCAAGGGGATTAGCAGGGAGGAACACACGGACAATTACAAATTACAACCAACACCAGCACGTTGGGATTCGGGACAGTTTCCCACCGCCTCCCTGGAACACTTCAGAATGACACTGCGAGCAAGAGTCCTTGCCAAAACCCACGAGGGACGGGGATGACTGAAATGCCAGGGCGTGATACAGAGCAGGGACAGAAGTGGTGTCAGTGCATCGCCGGGGCTTACGGCTGGAAATCAGAAGGGCTTTTGGAAAGAGCTTAAAACATAAACCTGAAGTCATTACTGCATTAACTACCGGAGGAGTTAAAGTGGTTTGAGCCATTCCTAGGGCCTGGGGAACACCGCTCTCCTGGAGGCTCCTCACGGACAGCAAGGTGTTGGATAAAAGGGAGAAAACAAGGGGCTGGTGCAGGGCAGGCAGCTGTGGGAGAGGCAGGGACAGGCAGGGAGCTGCAGGTCACTAGAGGGACTTGCAGAGAAGGAGCAGGGGGAAGCTGAGCCTCCGGCAGCTCCAGCAACTACCAGAGCGCTCACACTTTGTGGAAAGCTGTGCCGTGAGCACACTGGAATCACCTGAGCACTTCTTCCCTTCCACTTCTTGGCAGGTGATTGAAAAAGGGAGTATCGCTGACTACCCTGAAACCCTGTTAAGTGCACAGAGGCCGATTCCCAGAGCTTCCATCAGACACTCAGTTTTCAAGGGGGTCAGGAACACCAGCACACACATCCATAGGATTACAAGCCACAGCCAGCCCCGGGGGGTTAGTATTCACACCCACCTCCCACCTCTACACACAGAGTTTTCCTGCACGGGCTACTCAGAAATTCTCACTTGCAATGTTGCCATACCTCCCATTTTAGCACCCAGGATTTCCCAGTGCTCCCAGGCTCACCAGTAACAACCTGCAGTGACTGCAACAGTGTGGAGCAGAAGAGCAGCAGCTCTCCAGAAAGCCCCCTGGCAGATGGAAGAGCAGAGCAAGGCGGCAGCAGTAACAACTCATGGTGCTCGTGGCCAGGAGACAATTCCCCAATCCCTGGGGAAGCGACTGCATCCCTGTGCTGCCACCAGGACGGTGTCCTGCAGTAACAGTCGATATCCTGAGGCAAAGACACAGCAACGGGAACTCAAATGGAAACTGTATCAGGCATCTGGCACCAAATGCAACTGTAAGGCTGGACTCTGGGTTTTTTCAATCCAAGAACATTCCTAGATAACTAAATATGGGGACAGGAGAAAACACAATTTGTATGAACAACAGGAACAAAGTTATTTCTATTTTATCCTGTTCTCTCCTATATTTTTTCCATCTTATCCCTGTGTCACTGTCAGTTACACCTGAATCCTGCAATCTGGATCCCCAGCTGACTTCAAAGGAATGATGGCTTTTCCCACTGACTTCAGAGTCTAACCCATATGAGAATCGTTTAGGTTGGAAAAGCCCCCTCAGATCATTGAGTCCAACCACTAACCCAGCACTGCCAAGGTCACCACTAAGCCGTGTCCCTGAGCACCACACAGACACGTCTTTTAAATCCCTCCAGGGACGGTGACTTCACCGCTGCCCTGGGCAGTCCGTTCCAGTGCTTGACAACCCTTTCCATGAAGAAATTTTTCCTACTAGCCCATCTAAACCTTCTCTGGCACAAATTGAGGCCGTTTCCATTTGTCCTATCAGTTGTTACTTGGGAGGAGAGACCAACACATGTTAATTGTGACCACAGTAATACGTGTTACACTGATAGGTGATCCTCCAAAATTTCCAATTCCCTAATTATCGTCAGAACCCAAATTTTTCTGATTGAACTTACTACCTAAAATTTAACTCAGTTTTAATGTTATCTGCAAAGGAAATATTAGGACCTACAAGTCCTTAATGAACCACTAAGGTGTTCTCTCATAACGATTTGTTACGTACCCCAGTAATTCACAGATGCTGTGTCTCATTTTCCCTAGTTGGAAAAGGGCTGCTGGAAATATGTAAACATTTGCCAAGTGTTTGGAAATGGAAAGTATCAAATGTAGTGCTGCAGCTATTGATATTTACATATTTCTACCAGCACGCTGGGTGTTGGAGCTGGCAGATCTCAGCCGCAGTTACGGCAGCGAGGACTCGCCGAGATCCAGCACGGATCACTTCCCACTGCCCCCACAGAAAATCCCAGCTTCCCCCAGCTGCTCACACAGCATCACTCAGCCTCTCCAGCACTAAGAAGCCACGTGATTGAGCAAGGATTTGCCTCCAAAGGGCTAAATGGACAGGAGATGGAGAGGCAGAGCCATGGAGTTGCTGCCACACGTGAGCCTGGGTCAGAGCTGACCTGTCTGGAGAGGCTGTAAGACACCACAGCTCACCAGCCCATCACACCAAAGCAGGACAGGAGCTTGTTTGGGAGCTGCCAGTCTTCAGCCTTCTTTCTAGCACCTTTTTTTGGCTTTCTAAGCAGAGGACCTCTGCATGACCCAGCTGGAAAGTCTTTCCCAAGTGCAAAAAGATGGGTGCTCCAAAAGGACGTGCTGCCAGAGCTTCAAACCTGCCGGGGTCAACTGCAGAGCTGTGGGTAAGGGATGTGAAAAACCAGGTTTTCAAAAGGGTTGGTTTCAGCTCCACTCCACTGCTGGGCCAGTGTTTATTTGTCCAGGCTGGCAGGTGAAAGGTTAGTCCTTCATCTGGTTCCTGCCAACAAAAGCCCAGGGAACACATACGGTGGGGAGGTCACACTGTCACGGGTGAGTGAACATCCAAACAGCCCCAAAACCTTCAGGCCTTCTTATGGCAACCATACATCCTCAGCTGACAGCAGGGGAAAGAAGGGAGAAGAAATGGAAAGAAGGGGAAAAAAAGAGGAATTTCTGCATTCAGAGATGACTGAAATGCATGCCAAGGGCATTTCCTTACCCAAAGGGGGTAAGCATGGTGAGAGCTGTGGCATGGGATCCAGCACTGCCTTCTGGGCACCCTGTTCTGGGGGTGTCCCTTCACTAGGGACTGGAAATGGCTGCAGCATTCTTGGATGAAAGTTACTGCTAATGGGCAAAGTGCCATTTCAGCATCACGGTTAATACCTCACTGTAAAACCCCAAAAAGCTGTAAATTCAAAAAAGTATCTGCTCTTTGGTGCTTTTTCACCAAAGGCCACAAGCTGGGGTCTGCCCAGACCCTGGTTGGAGAAAGTCATGATAAGCCCATAGTTCCAAGTGGGAATGGTCAGGAACCCCATGAAAAACAGGTCGAGCCAGAGCCTGTTTTGGGCTACTGGAAGTACATCTCAGTAAGATGCATTTTCAAATTAAAGGCCTAATTGCCTGGGTTTTCTTATAAACACCTTTCAACTGCTTTTTCTTAGATGAGTGGCAATTAGAATGCACTCTGCAAATTAACATAGCACACTTCTTTCCCTGAGCCTGCCACCCTGCTATCACATACTTGCAGGAGATGTCTTAGTCTCTTGCTTTAAAATTCAAACATTAAATTAAGTTAGACTTGTTCACGTGATGTGACAGGGTCTTAAAACCTACTTATTTTCCCTTGTATTATTTTTTTCCCCAACTATTGTACTGTAACAGGATTATAAAAGTTTTAATTGACTGACATTAAATCTTCCCTGCAAAATTGTAACTTTAATACCCCCTAGGACTATTGGATTTTTATTCATTATTTCTCATTACTGAAAAATCAGTTTGAGAGAGCCCCTAGGGTCTTCCCCAAATAAGGATAAGATCCTATTAGCCCTACAAATCCTACTCAAGTAAGTATTACTTACACAGGAGAGAAAGCCCATGGGGAATTAAACACAGATTTAGTAGCCAAAGGAAGGGAAGGAATGGGGACCAGAAACCGTTAGTGCTGCTCACTGATGTTTTCCTTCACATCCAGAGACCAGCTGGCAGCTCTGAGACACTTGGCTTTCCCGCACCATCATCATCCCAATCTGTAAACTGCTTAATTTGCATCAGGTTTCTGGGTTTCAGAACGCTGAGACACGTTTAGACTGTTTGACTATAAACAAATTAGCAGCAAATCTGCTGCACCTAAACAAAGCAGCAAGAGGGAGGGA
>NW_020956103.1:181309-181641 GCF_003031625.1 Empidonax traillii
ACCAGCTGGCAGCTCTGAGACACTTGGCTTTCCCGCACCATCATCATCCCAATCTGTAAACTGCTTAATTTGCATCAGGTTTCTGGGTTTCAGAACGCTGAGACACGTTTAGACTGTTTGACTATAAACAAATTAGCAGCAAATCTGCTGCACCTAAACAAAGCAGCAAGAGGGAGGGAGAGAGAGAGAAGGCTCGTTTCTCCACGATATTCTGGCTGCTTTGTGAAAAACCTTCCACCCTGTTCAATCATCCCTGCAAATGCGTGTGGAGAACCTGTGATCCCTTTGCAGCAGGAGCAGCGGCTGGTCTAGCGCTGCTCTATTTTGGTGCT
>NW_020956103.1:187513-188119 GCF_003031625.1 Empidonax traillii
TTGTGCCGCGCCGCCGGGGGCTACTCAAACATCCATCTTGGAAAGGCTGGATCCTGCCCGCAAGCCGGGACGGCGGAATGCGGGGCCCCCGGGGCACGCAGCGCGCTCCCACTCCTCTTTTTTCACGCAGCCGCCGCTTGGAGGGGTCGGGGCTGCGGGAGCGCTGCGGAGCATCCCGATAGCGATGGAGGCGGGAGAGAGGGCTGGGGAGACCGTCAGGGATGCGTGAGAAATGGGATTTATTAAACCCTCCTGCAATTTAGCAAACGGGTCTTGAAGCTTTATATTCAACACCTCACCTTCTCCCCCGTTACGTTTTTGTCAGAGACAGCTTTCAGGTTTGGGGAGCCTGGGGCAGTTTTCTTACAATTACCTGGGTAAAGAAACTACCCTTTGCCATCTAAAAACAAACCCCTCTGGTTTTGTTTCCTTTTTGGCACATCAGTCATAAAAACATCAAGTGCTACATAAGCATTAAACAAGTTATTACTGATAGCAGCTGATGGGTGATTTCCCCAAAGGTAATCATTCCTTCCTCACTACTTCAACAGATTCGGCAAGCACAAACAAAATAAAATAAAACCTCTTTTTTTCCTTTTTTTTTTT